>NC_043961.1:60869555-60891341 GCF_902148855.1 Sphaeramia orbicularis
CAGTCAGAGTATATCTTCAAGGTACCTTAAGGAATCTCATCTCATCTCACAGTAGGTTATGTTAATAATAGGTTTGTAAAGGTACACAAAATTTTTGGTTCGGTACGTTTTCAGTTTTCAAAGCCACGGCTTGTTTTTTTTTTTTTTTTTGTTTCGGCACAGGAAGAAAGAAAAACCCATCAAAATGTCTTTAATGCATTTATGAATTTTGGAACATTTTCCCCCCAATTTTTGGAGACAAAAGAATATAGAAAAACAGGAGTAATATAATTCTGCTGCTATAAATCAAATATAAAATAAAATAAAATAAAATATGACTAAATGTATTTTAAACATTTGTATTGCACTTTTCCCTGAAAGGTAGTTTTGAACAAACAAAAATCTAATCCCAGTTTTGTCAGTTCACATTCTGCAGAAAAAGAACAAGAAAATTCCACATGAAGTGCAACATTAACAGGAGGGTAAACTGGTATTCTGTTTCAACAAACTGAAGAGAAACACTGACAACAAAATGAACCCAATTATTTATTTTAGGACAGAGAACAAACTGTTTAGGACACGTTGTGTACTTGTGTGTGCAGGGTGCGATTCGTCAACACGGGGGGGCAGTTATATACCGGTCCATAACTACCGCTGGTGTGAAACAAAAGTGAAACTTCACATACTTTCAACGTCCAACTCCTGGGTTCTATTCCTCTGTTATACAGCGTGTGTGTGTGTGTGAGACAGAGCAGGTGTCAGTGTGTTAGAACTACTGTATTTCATTGGCGGGAAACAACGTTCATCTTATTACGTCTCTTTCCTTGTTGTTGTCTTTCACCTGAACTGATCCAAACTGGACTGTAATGATGGTGGAGGGTCTTCAGTCTCTTCCTTCCAGGTTCACATCATATTTGTTGTTTTTTTACCTTATATCAGCTGTTATTTCATATTTTGGGTCAATGTGCGCTACTTCAATATGTCCGTGTGGAACTTGTGCGGATTTAAAGTTCAGCATCAACTGATGTCTTTAGTCCTTTTTCTTTTTCTCATCATACTGTGCCGTTTGGGTACAGCTGTGGACTGAACTGAGCAGGGTGTGAACTGAAACAGTTCGGAAGGTGGACCGTTATAGGCCTAGTTAATAATAATGATAATAATAATAATAATAATAATGATGATTGGATTTCTATGGTGCTTTTCTAGGCACCCAAAGCGCTTTACATTATTCCCCCTCTGGTGGGGGTAAGCGACACCTGTCAGAAGCATGGCTGCCAATTCGCACCTATGGCCCCTCCCACCACCGAACATTCATATACATTCATACACCAGTGTGAGTGACACTGGAGGGAAGGAGGGTAAAGTGTCTTGCTCAAAGACACAACGGACTGACTAGGACAGAGCGGGATTTGACCCGCCAGCCCTTTGGTTATTAGACAGCCCACTCTACCCCCTGACCCATGGACACCAGAGAACCCAGACAGAACCCACCCAGACAGAGGAGAACATACAAACCAGCTGGCGTTACCATGCTCCTCAGAGGAGAACCTTCAGATATTCAAAATCTTTATTCCTTCAGCTATCACACTTTAAACTCTGACAGAAGCCATTTTAGTCATTTTATATGATTGATTGATTTTCCTTATTTTAAATATTAGCAGAACCAATAGGGTCTTCTGGTCTTTTAGTCTGCATTGGTATTTATTGATTATTTATTGTTGATTTTTTAAACGCATTTATTTGTAGTTGCTTTCAGTAATCCTGTATTTGTGAACTGATTTATTTATGTTTGTCACATTGCACTTTAGATGTGGGCTGATGTCTGTGGTAAACTGCAAATGAATTGCCCGTATGGGATAAATAAAGTTTTCTGGATCTGGATCTAGAGACTCCACATAGAAAAGGCCCAGACTAGAATTATAGAGTCATCCTATAATCAGCCTGAATATTCAAACTGTTTTAAAACAGTTCCATACATGACAGTGACAGTATGAGTCAGAGAACAGTGTGCTTCTCCTTTGGTTTTGTTAATCTGCTCTGAACACACTTTTCCTCTTGAAGCAGTGTGACCTATGTGTCATGTCATGATGCTCCACTTTCTGCTCAGGCGTCCAGATACCAAGACCAAGACATGGGTTTATAAAGACAGTGGCGTTTTAAAGGATCTGTGAAATCTGCCTGTCCCTCTCCTTCTTCCTCCTCCTCCTTTTTCCGTCTTTCTTCCTCAGTCTGGGTACATTCATTCCCCCGAGGAGTCGTGTCAAACAGAGAGGAGCTGATATCAAAGGTTGAGTTAGCCCCCATGGGTTTGGGATCAGAGGGGTCGAGTCAGGAAGAGGAGAAATGAAAAAAGAAGGAGAGCAGAGGAAGAAACCAGGGGCAGAAAGGAGGAGGAGGAGAGGAGGAGGGGAGAGGAGAGCAGAGGAAGAAACCAGAGGCAGAAATGAGGAGGAGGAGGAGAGGAGGAGGGGGAAGGAGAGAGGAGAGCAGAGGAAGAAACAGAGGCAGAAAGGAGGAGGAGGGGAGAGGAGAGAGCAGAGGAAGAAACCAGAGGCAGAAATGAGGAGGAGAGGAGAGGAGGAGGGGAGGGGAGAGAGGAGAGCAGAGGTAAGAACAGAGGCAGAAAGGAGGAGGAGGGGGAGAGGAGAGGAGGAGGGGAGAGAGGAGAGCAGAGGAAGAACGAAACTAGAGGCAGCAAGGAAGGAGGAGAGGAGGAGGAAGAGGAGAAATGAAAAAGGAGAACAGAGGAAGAAACCAGAAGCAGAAAGGAGGAGGAGAGGAGAGGAAGAGGAGAAATGAAAAGGAGAGCAGAGGAAGAAACCAGAGGCAGAAAGGAGGAGGAGGAGAGGAGAGGAGAGGATGAGGAGAGGAAGAGGAGAAATGAAAAAGGAGAGAGAGGAAGAGACCAGGGGACAGAAAGGAGGAGGAGGAGGGGGAGGAAGAGGAGGAGAGGAAACCAGAGGCAGAAAGGAGGAGGAGAGGGGAGGAGGAGAGGGGAGGAGGAGGAGGAGAGGAAACCAGGGGCTGAAAGGAGGGGAGAAAGGGAGAGGAGAGGAGGAGGAGGAGGAGCAGGAGGAGGAGGAGAACGAGGGGAGGAGGAGGAGAGAAGGAGGGGAGGGGGGAGAAATGAAAAAGGAGAGCAGAAGAAGAGACCAGGGGCAGAAAGGAGGAGGAGGGGAGCAGAGGAGAGGGGAGAGAAGAGGAGAGGAGGGGAAGAGAGGAGGAGGAGAGGAGAAGGGGAGGGGGGGGAGGAGGAGAGGAAGGGAGAGGAGAGGAGACAAAAGGAGAAAGATGAAGTGAAGAGAAATGTCGAGGAGGAGAGGAGACAGAGAGAAACAAGGAGAGGAGGAAGAAGAGGATGAGAACAAACCAGGAGAGGAGGAACATGGAGGAGCAAGGAAAGAAGAAGATAGGAAAGATAGGAGAGGAGAGAGGAAACTAGGATAAGAGAGGAGAGAAGGAACAAGAGGAGATGAAGAAGGAGAAATGATGGGAGGAAACTGTAGGAAGTCTTTCATTCATCCCTCTGCTGTATGGAAAAAAGAGGAGGAACCAGACTGAACTGAGAGGAACTGAACCCTGAACTACAGCAAACAGGCAAACCACAACTCCAGCCCTGCCTCACATGTCCTGATGTTCCATCCTGTTCATGATCAGGTTGGACTGTTGAAGTAGATAAACCCTATTCCTAGGTGTTCCATCAGTCCTTCTGGTTGGACGTCCTCTGGTGTGGACGTTCCTGGTGTGGAAGTCTCCTTGTGTGGACGTTCCTGGTGTGGAACGTCATCCTGGTGTGGACGTCTCCTGGTGTGTATGTTCTGGTGTGGACGTACCTATTGGTTGTGGACGTTCGGTGTGGATGTTCCTGGTGTGAACGTCCTCCTGTGTGGATGTTATCCTTGTGGGACGTTCTCCTGGTCGTGAAGTCTTCCCGGTGTGGATGTCCTCCTGGTGTGAATGTCCTCTGGTTGTGGAGTACTCCGGTTGTGGACGTTCCTGGTGTGGACGTCCTCATGGTGTGAAGTTCCTGGTGTGAAAGTTCCTGGTGTGGACGTTCCTGGTGTGGACGTTCTGGTGTGGACGTTCCTGGTGCTCATGCAGAGTTCTGGAGGGACCGTCCCCATCTTCTGGGATCATCAGCTGTGGATCTGCTGCTTTTCAGCTTCTGTTTCCTGATCCTCACTAATGAGCTTTCTGCTCAGTGACACAGACACCAGGAGATCCATACATGTACGAGGGGGGGGCTGAAAAGTTCATAGCCTGACTCAGAAGGAGTTCTTCCACAGCAGTGAAACTGTGCAGACATTAAATTCTACCTCTCCTGATGCTAGCTGCATGGTTTCCTTCAGATAAACCCACAGTGGATAAATAATGTAGGACTTTGAACAGTAGGACTACAGACTTTTCATGTAAATGTTTGCTTTTCACCCCTCCCTCGTTTCTCCCTCCCCCTCTTGAATTCTCTTCCCAGTTTTGCACAGTTGTTAAAGCTGGAGCATCAGCCCCTGTAGACACCATGTCAGCAGGAATGTCCTGGGGGGGGGCTCAGTCCTTTTTCTGCACACATTTGATCAGACCACGGTGACACGGATGGTTCACCAATGTCTGTCGTACTACTGTTCAAAGTCCGACATTATTTTCCCTAAATTACCATATTATCATAGTACTTTTGAACATTTGAGCACATTTCAACAATACCACGACAATAATGATAACCGTGATAATTTTAGTCACTGTAACCATGATAGGAAATTTTCATATCGTTCCATTCCTAAATACACTAATAGCACTAATAAACTACTTAAGTGGAAGAATATAGAGGGTCTGCACATCCGTCACTTCCCCCCCAGGCCACGCCCCTCTCAGTCAGACTGAGTGTCTTAAACCAACCTGTCAACATGACGGAGTATAGCAGTAAACACAGCCAGAGAAAAGGACCATGGGAAATCTGAAATTAAATGAAGGACAGTTGGACTGGACATGGATCTGTACGAGCTACCAAAGAACAAGTGGTCCATGAACATGACATGTGGACACACATGGAGGATCCAGACCTGATCCAGGGGGGAGGGGGGTCAGCGCTATTTGGACCTGAAACTCATATACATGGTTTCATCAGGACTGACAACCAGGGTCCAAAACTAGGACCAGAACAAGCTGATCCAAAGGCTCCAAAACTAGGGTCCAGAACAGCTGATCCAAAGGTCATTTCACAGTCCAGCGTGGACTGAACCCAGTGAATCTATGCATGATCTACTGGGATGAGCAGATTTACTGAGTCTAGTTCAGATCCAGTCCTTTATCCAACACAGATACTACTGCTTTGGACCAGCAGGGGCACCACTGGATTCTGGGAAATTGGCAGATTACACCACCTGGTTTAACTGAACACATTATTTGATCATATTATGGCTTTATTGTCAGAATATGACGACTTTAATCTCATAAACCCAATGACCATTTTTTGTTAAATTATGAGTTTTTTTTATAATTACGACTTTATTCTCATAACATTGTGATTCTTTTGTATTCGATTTTATTTTCATAAAAATACAGGTTTTATCTCCATATTTTCTGACTTTCTTCTGGTAGTGCCAGTGTTTTTCTTTTCTTCTGTGGTCCTAATACTCTGTCGTAGCTTTATTCTCCAGTTCCTTCCGTATTTGTAAAACTAGGTTGGCCTTCAGTTCAGTTAGTTTACTAATCATGTAGGAGCACAAGGTTCACAATCACAAAATGAAGACAAAAACCAGGAAAGATCTGATCATGAAACCAAGAGCTGCACTACGAAGGAGCGTTAGCCAAAACAATAGGTCATTTCAGGTCTGATTGGACCCAAAAATACAGCATCAGTGAATGTTAGCTGACACCAAACAGGATCCACAGATCTAGGTTTGGTTTCCTGGATTTGTGGATCCATCTCCTTCTCTTTTCTTTGCTTTTGGTATCTGTAAAACGATAGCTCCCACTGCTTTAAGAACCTGAAAATACACTCAATCTCACAACAGCTCTGCCCATTTTGACTCAATATTTGTTCTTCAGTGTAGACAGGATTTGAAGCCAACGCTGTCACTCTTCTCCCTCTTTCTGACACTCAGTGGGTGGAACTGCAGTGACTTCCGCTAGCGGTGACGTCACATGCAGACCCTCTACCGCGATAATAATGATAACCGTGCTAATTTTGGTCACAGTAACCATGACAGGAAATTTTCATATCGTACGTTCCTAAATACACTAATAGCCACTAATAAACAGTTAAGTGGAAGAATATTACAGATAATATAAATGAGAGCAAGGTGCATCTTAGACAGAGGCTCTCATGAACACCGGAGAGACGAAATGAAAACATATGTAGTAGCTCACACTGTCAAGAACCTCGCTTAGCAATTCAATCACTGAGCAAAATACGGTCTCGCATATTTTTACAATAATTAATGATTGTGTAGCTGGAGTATAGTCGGTGTAGTGTTGGTTTTGTGTTTGGCAGTGTTTTCTTCAGCCCAGCTGGAGTGTTTAAAGGTCAACAGAGATGGGGAGATGTTTACAGCACAATTACATCCAAGCGCAGAAGCCCGGGGAGCTGCTTCCAGGCTCCGATGGGCCCGGCTTCCACTCATTAGCTAGAACTGCAGCAGCTCCATCAGGGTCAGGAGATCTGACAACAGCACTTCACACATAAACTAGTGCACTGGATTTGGTTTTCTATTCGGAGCACAGAAGAAACGTTCCAACGAGAATGTGCTGTTCGAGTACCACTGCACACCAGCTAACCTGACACCAACGCTCTGCAGCCACTGGTGTGGAGGTTAAGAGAGAACAAGTGAACAGATACAGAAGTGGACACCAGTCTGAGGCCAACGTTAACCCCATGAAGACCCAAACATCCACTGACGACTGATGTAAAAAATGAAATAACTGGTCATCCACTAATCCTAACAATACATGTCAACAATTGGTGTAAATGCATTTCTTCATCTTTTGAAATAAGTAATGAAAGAAAAAAATAATGAATGATTATTATTATTAACTAACGAACTGGATTTAACAGACGACATCACATCACCCCTGTCTACACTGTAAACAAAACAAAACAAAACAGTATTATTTGGCAGCAGGGGTGCCGAAAAAATACTGTAAAATAACAGAAAAAACCCTCTCATAAAAATCCGGTAATTTTCTCATTTTATTATATTTTTTTTACAGTATTAAACTTTAACAGTTTAATCTTTAAATAGAAAAGAAATATTTGTGAAATTACGATAATTGCAAATGTATTTTAACTGTATTGTTTTCTGTGAAAAAAGATTCTTTTAAAAATTTAAATGTTTTGGTTATTCACAGTTACAGTTTTTTCATGTTATTTTCCATTTGACATGTAAAATCACAGTCTGTTTTTGTCATTTCATTGATATTTCCTGTATCTTAAAAATACAGGAAAAATCTGTAAAATAAACATTGAAAATTCTGTTAAATTACAGATTTTTTTTAACAGTGCAGAAAACTTATGGATTCATGATACTGAGGATATGACTAAGGTGTGACAGATCTGATGAAAAATTGGGGATGTGTGTCATACGCAGCTTTAATACCTGCTGATCCACTAATCCTATCAATCCATGTCAATAATGGTGTCAAATACAGTTCTTCATCTTTTTCATGGTCATTAGATATGACCATATTTGGACGTTCAGAGTCTCAGTAGTTACCGGTGGAAACACCGTCATCTTCTACAACATTGATTCACAGTTTAAAACAAATAAAGAAAAATGTTTGACTGTTAGGGAAGAGATTCAGGTGAGTAATCGCAGACAGACTGATGAATTTGTGACACTGAGGCTATGACTCAGGTTGGACAGATTTGATGAAAAAGTGCTGATGTGTGTCAAACGCAGCTTTAACAGTTTGCATCAGTAGGGGTTTTAGTTTCCGTGGTTGTTTGGGTCTTTATGGGTTAAATGACATTTGGTGACTTTTCTTGTTTCTCTTGATGGAGTTTATACAATAGAATACAAGGGATCCAACATGGTCCAGGGTCCAGTGGATGTCGGCGACAGTCAGCTTATTAACTAATTGATTTTATTTTATGGATAGTGTATACATTAATAACAGGAAACAGTCGTATGGAGGATGGAGACTGTAAGGTTATAACAATGACATGGATGATTAAAATTTTACCCTCACTGCTTTTTAATCACACACAGTAGGAAATTTAATTATGATGTTGAAATGATTTATATGCTGTTCAGAACACCCTGTGGAGTGTTGGAGGGTTTGAGGGACTCATCTGTGCATGAACAATGATCAGTGCCTTTAAAAAAAAAAAAAAAAAACACCTTTAACATAGTATCTGTTAGTTCACATGCACCCATCCGGTCATGTATCCATGCATGCATTCCCTTTCCCTGTGGTTTAAATGCATGTGCATGTATTATTAAATGTGAGGATCCTGTGATTTAAAACCCAAGAGAGGCAGCGTTTGTTTCAGCGAACAAACCCTAACAAGGGAAAGCCAAAACAGATTAGGAGAACAAATTAGCATGGAATTACCACACATACTTAAAGGAGAATTGCACAGAATTTCAGCATCCGCATGTTTTATTCAGCGCGCCTTGGGGTAATTCAGTTTGTTTATGTAAGCAGGCTTTACGCTTGAGCATAAGAACAGATAATGATAGAGAAACACAGTCAGAGGGACAGCTGCGGAATTACAGAGTGATCAAATATGTACAGTTTGGAAATGAATGTGAATGATCTGAAAATTCAGCATCCTTGACAATGTGCATACATTCAACAATTATCTAAATACACAGTGTAGAAGAATATATAACATATGACAAACTACTAAATGGAGTTTTAATTGTTAGTTTCTATAAAAAAAAACATTCATTCATTCATTTTCATTCATTTATTTGTTTTCGAGCAGAGGCAACAAAACTTTTATGTGTAAAAGGAACTAATATCAGAGCAAATACATGAATAAATAAAGGTGATCAAGACAATATAGAAATTGCCATGTACACTAGTAATAACAAAAGAAATTCAATAAGTTTTACTCAAAAAGGAGTGTGAAGACATTGAATGACAGTTTTAAAAACGCTTATATATTTTTAATTTGGTGCAATATAAATAAAGTTGAATTGAAGCTGCTCTGAGGCATTAATAGTTATGAATAAAGTGTACTGTTAAATGCACAGTAACAGAAGGATCTAAATTAGGCAAAATAAAAATAGTTCACGTTTCCATTGACCGTCAAACAGTATTTTTCAGGAAAGTGGAAGAACAATGTATATTTTAATAAATGAATGGAGTTAAGAGACGTAGTTCACAAGCCGTTTCAACACTTTTCATTGGTTGAATATTCTGAAACTGTCAGGCTAACGTGAAGGACTGACCAATAGACAAAAAAAAAAAAAGACCAAAAATGGACTGGACTCGACAATATGAACATTTAGACCTTGTATTAACCTCTGATGAGAGTTTCACAGCTTTACTTTAACATAACATACTACTTTTGTGGTCGTTCCCCAATGATTTTGTTCTCTATATTCAGCCATTTTTAAGTGATTTATCACCATTATTATAATATTATCCTCTGTATTTTGCTTTTTCCAGTGTGAATATGTATTTTTCCATATGTAATTCACTGATCATGATCATGTTGATGTTGATTGAAAACTCAGATTAAAGTTGAGGGTTGTTATATCAGGAAAAAGAAAAAAACGTAAAGAGAACAGTTAAGAAGAGCTCAATAAGAAACTACCAGGACATTCACTGTGGAGGAATCAGTAATTGTAGGGATCAGTCAACTGTCTCATGTACAGCAACACAAACCTGAAACTCAACAATAAAGGTGAACAGCACTGCTAATGCTAATGCTACGACAGTGGTTCCAGCCTTTTTGCTCCTGACCCCATTTTCAACATCACAAATTTTCTGGCGACCCCAGACATTCAAAACGGAGACATTTTTCTCTTAGATGTCTTAGCGGGTCCAGGCAGGTGGAGAAATCTTTCCATTCTCTGTTCGGTCCGGTTTTGACTGTGTCCGACAGGTTGAAGCGAAGTAATGTGTGCGTCACATGATCGGGTCAATCAAGCTATGCCCTCTCAGATATTACATCCTGCATTTTATTTGAACTGCAGTTTTATTTTGGAAAAATGTGTGGTGTTTAATTATAATGAAATATATTTTGAATCGTTAAAATATTTTTTATAGTAATTTATTTACATTTTTTTTTATCAATTTACTACAAATTTCAGGTGACCCCATATGAATTCCATGTGACCCCCCGTGGGGTCACTGCTCTAAGACCAAACCGATGTATGATATGTCCTCACCTTCTAAAATAATTGCCTCCAGAGAATTGTGGGCATTGAAATGTGGTTCAACAAAACTCATAATAAAGACAGTAGAATATCAGGGGAGCCTCATATACTTAATGAAGTTTCCTTTGGCAAAGCAAATTTGTTCAGCACCAGAAGGAGTCAGATTACCATTCTACTGTTATGATGATGGACAAGACAAGTAAAAAAAAAAATACATAAATAAATAAATAATAAAAATAAATAAATGAAAATTAAAAAAAAAAAAGTTTTTTTGTTTTTTTTGCCTAAATCTATATATCTATAAATCTCATAAATATAATAACCTTCAGCTTTTATCCAGCTTTTAAGAACATCTACATGATCAGTGAATAAAATATAGGAAAATACCTGATTTTTTTTCACTTAAAGATACAGTTCTTTATCTGTCATGGTCATCAGATATGATCATATTTGGATGTTCAGAGGCTCCGTAGTTACCGTGGAAACACCGTCCTCTTCTACAACATTGATTCACCAGTAAAACCCATGGAGTTGGATCAATGGTTAATGTTTAGTTAATGTTTAGTTAATGACAGATTTGCAGTTTTTTCTCTGTTTTTGATAATAATAACTCTCAACTTTAATCTGAGCTTTTTAGGAACATCTACACGACCAGTGGAATTAATACAGGAAAATAACTGATTTACACTGGAAAATGTAAAATACAGAGGATAATGTCATTATGTCATAAATGGTGATGCACCAAAACGCAGCCAGACTACGTTCTGCTGTTATGATGCTGGACAAGACAAGTTAAAATAAATAAATAAATAAATGCTCATTAAAATAAATAAATAAAAATCAATTTTAAAAAATAGAATTGTGTTTTTAGTTTTTTTTTTTTTTTTTGCTAAATCATCAAATACTCAATTTTCTGTTTTTTTTGTGTTCTTGAAAAATGACAAAACAATTTTAAAGACAGTTTTAGGAAGGTGACGATATACAAATGAGGGGTTTTCAAAATAGGCTCAGATCACAGTATATTAAATATATCTGGTGTAAATGTAATCGTTTTATGTGCTGGATATGTGTCCTGGATCCAGATCCTGAAGCCCAGGTGTAAAGGGGGGGTCAGGGGGGGTCGTCCACACAGTCAAACCTGCGGTCGATGCTGTGTCCTCTCTTAAACGTCGTGTCTCTGTGGGCCGGTCCGTGTGCAGAGTGGCTTCAGCTCCTTTCAGACACTCATCGATAAGCCATTTTTCTCACCTCTGTGGTGTCGTTTGTCCGGCCGGCAGAACCCAATATGAATCCATTATATCGAGCCCTGCCTTGGTTTCAGTTGGACCGTGGAGCTCGCTGTGCGTTGACAGTGGACCAATTGAACGCTCAGATCCAGTCTGTTCTGTCCAATGCAGCTCAAGGAGAATGCAGGGGGATTGGGATTCTGCATTTGCCACATAGACTCCGTTACAGATTCTGCTCTTTATCTCCCTCTATCTTCTCTTCCAGCTTGAACTTAAATGCTCCCTTTTAGATCAGGGGTGTCAAACATGCGTCCCCAGGGGCAAATGCATCCCCCCAAAGGTTCCAATCCAACCACAGGGATGAATTTACAAAATAGGGCTGCTCGATTATAGAAAAAAAAAAAAATTCACGATATATTAGCAATAATTGAAATCACGATTATTAAGACGATTATTTGTTCAACTTAAAGTTGTTTATTTTTTTTCTGCCAAACAATGTAAAATATACTCTTTAAATATAAATAAAGCTTTAACCACTAAGCAAAGTATGTTCACTTTTGTATGAAACAAAAAAATCTTTGAATGCAAATAAGTGTACTGTAAATTCAAAGTAAGTTCCTTTTGTAAAATAAAATAGTGCACTGGAATTAAACTGCTATAGACTTGCATAGAACTGTAGCAATTAAAAAAAAAAAAAAAAACTCACTGTTAAGTGCAAATTATAAATTCAAGTATGTTCAATGTAGTATTGAAACATAGTAAATTCAGGGCGTGCTGTGAGGTTTTCAGTCAGGCCTTCTGTTATCATCAAGCCATCTAGAATACGCACATTAGGGTTATACGGGTTAGGTTAGGTTAGGTTAATACGGGAGTTGCAGCGTAAAGAGATTCGGAAACTGAAGATTGCATTGCGGACGAAGTTTTTATGTGTTTTAGTTTTTCATAAGATTATGATAACGGTGGCGGTGGTTAAACTTTAGATGGTTACAAAGGTTTGTTGTGTTAGCGGTCGGTGCGGACACAACTACGAAACACTTTTTGCACGTGATGTGTTTTTGCTCTTCGTCTTCTTCATCAAACCCAAAGTGATTCCATACAGTTGAACTGGACTTGCCTTTTTTGTTTACCAAGCACTTCTGCTGTGATTCTCCTGCCATTTGTCCAGACCGCTAGGTACAACTTTCCTCTTGGGGTGGACCTGCCGGCTAGCAGGCAGCAGTAGCTTAGAGGGGGGCGGGGCAGAGCAGCTCATGGGAGCTTGCGTGCGAGTGAATTAAAACAACTCAAAATTAATAATCATTTTTTCTTGATTACATAATTTTTGTAATCGTTGCGTCTAATAATCGAAATCGTAATTGAATTTCGATTAATTGCACAGCCCTATTACAAAGTGTATAAATTCCACAGTCCAGGCTGTGGAACTCATTTTAGTGTGGGTTCCACATCCAGACCAATCTGATCTACAGTCCAATAATAACAGCAGAAGAACCCACACAAAAGAAGGACTGCAGATTTACTACTGGGTTTGATGTGAGAAAAATAAAATTACATTATGTCTATAAATAATACAAACGTCACATTTTTGTCTTTGTTTTAGTGCAAAAAAATAACATTAAATTATGAAAATATTTACATTTCCAAAATCTCCTGTACCAATAAAATGTGAATAATCTGAACAAATGTGACCAACCTGAAATGTCTGTATTAAATTCAGCACAATTTGAACTCTTTTCTTCCTGTTCCTCAGTGTTTAGTATCTTTGTAGATCTGATCCAGAATGCACATGGACTAATGAGAAGTTACTACTCAAAAATCACCCAAATTCACTCAAAAATTACCCTAAAACCACCTAAAAATTGCTCAAAACCACCTAAAATTCACCCAAAAATTACCCTAAAAGCACAGAAAAATTACTCAAAAACCACCTAAAAATCACCCACAAACACCTAAAAAACACCCAAAAATTACCCAAAAAAACATCTAAAATCACCCAAAAATTACCCAAAAATTACCCAAAAACATCTAACATTATGCCTATAAATAACAACTTCAAATTTGAGTGCAAAAAATAACAGTAAATTATGAAAATATTTACATTTCCAAAATCTCCTGTACCAATAAAATGTGAATAATCTGAACAAATGTGACCAACCTGAAATGTCTGTATTAAATTCAGCACAATTTGAACTCTTTTCTTCCTGTTCCTCAGTGTTTAGTATCTTTGTAGATCTGATCCAGAATGCACATGGACTAATGAGAAGTGGAGGAAGAAGGTTGGTAAAATTGCACTGATTTTTCTTAAGAAATTTCAGTTTTTCAGGTTTTTCACATCTGTTTTGTTTGGATAGTTTATAAAAGTAAAATTTTCATTATTTAATGGGGGGGGAGTTTGCGTTAAAACAAAGACATAAATTGTCAGTTGTCATTATTTCTAGGTTCTTCGTTCTTATTTGACTGGTTGGGTCCACTGCAGATCAAATCAGGCTGTATATGGAACCTGAAAGAACAGGAGATTGGCAGTCCTGCTTTTAGACATTTCCTGTCCAGATAAGTTCCCTTTTTTTGATTCCTGTACTAACAGATTACACTGCATTGAGTTTTATTAGCAGCTCATAATGAGAGGATGAATAATCTTTATATTATATATTTTATCTGTATTTTTTAATGCTTTTACTCTGAAAATAGAACCTGCTCCTGTAATACTGTAAGAACTTGATGTGCTTGAGATCCTTTGGTGTGTTCTACAGAAGATTACACCCACAGTCTGGGGCGACACGAGCAATTCTGGGCCCCGTCAAAGGTAAACATAGTGGACCTTTCATAAAATTCAGTATTTTTTTCGATCTGTTGAAGTGTGTGTGTGTGAGGGGGGTTGTATGTGGGGTAGGGGCAACACTTATACATGTGGGAGTGCAGTCCATAACGCTGGCGTGAAATAGAAGTGAAACTTAAAATACTTTCAATGTTCGACTCCCGGCTTCTATTCCTCTTTTATGCAGCGGATCTTACACGAAATGTTCACAACTTCTAACCTGCACCTGGACCCCTCCACTGCTCTATAGGCCACCCCACAAACGCCAGGCCCAATGAATTTGTCACATTTACCCCCCCCTTACAGCGCCCCAGCCTACAGTACTACACTGTAAAAAAAAAAACCAAAACATAAAAAAAACGGTATTATTCCAGCAGCAGGGGTGCCGAAAAAATGCTGTAAAATAACGGAAAATCAAAATACAGTAATTTTCCATAATTAAAATACAGTTTTTTGCCCCAATTTTACATGAGATTTTGCTTTTTTTTTTTTTTTTTTTTTTTTTTACTTTTTAATGTTTAATAGAGAATATTTACATGTATTAAAACAATCCAATTCCCTATAAATATATATATAAATAATTTTCAATGAGACTCAGTTGTCCAATCCACTGATAAAAACTGTATTTGGACAGTTTATCAGTGCTTATACATGTTATACATTCACAAAATACATTTATTCAACATTTTTGTTGTGAAACCTCCTGTAATTACACAAGATATTTGTCAATTAACAAACAAGTCTGGTTCAACTGACAGAACAAATACTTCTTTTATGGTTAATTGTCAGTAATTTTATCTCATTTTATTTATTTTTTTTTTTTACAGTATTTAACCTTTAAATTAACAGTTTAATCTCATAAATAGAAAATCAATATTTGTGAAATTCTGCTACATTTGACAATGTATTTTAACTGTATTTTTCCGTGAAAAAAGAAAAAATTTTCTTTTAAAAAAATGGAAATTTTATGGTTATTCACAGTTACAGTTTTTTCATGTTATTTTACATTTGACATGTAAAATCACAGTCTGTTTTTGTCATTTCAGTGATATTTTCCCGTATCTTAAAATACAGGAAAAATCTGTAAAATAAACAGTGAAAATTCTGTTAAATTACAGATTTTTTTACAGTGTAAAAAACAGATTTTAATTGCAGTTTCAGTTCCACTTCTACTTTGTAACTGAAGGCACTTTTAATCCGATTGCATTAACGCCCAGGATTTAAAAGATTGAACAAATACATGATGTCAAAGCTGTTGTGATCAACCACCTGTCTGCCAGTAAAGAGGATTCAGAAGGTCGCATCTTCATCAGAATAAACATTTTCCTCCTCATTCAAATCATTGATGGAAAAGCTGAGCACAAATGATGAACTCAGACTCATATTAGAGTAATGGGAGTAAAAACGCCTATGTTTGGTCCTTATATTCCAGGTGCTTTGTGATCAGATGTTGGCTTCGTGGCTTTGTTTACTCGCTCCTGGAAACACCTCATCATTGACTTCAGTACAAACAAACTGGACTTTATTGAGAGTTCAGCTTCAGTTTGGTGTCAGGAGATGATTCAAGTATTTGTGTGTGTTGGCGAATAAAGCCAAGAAACAGCAACAGCAGGAATGTTTGTTACACAACCAGTGAAATGAGTGATTTAAGACAGATCAGTGCGATGTCACAATCAGAATTTACCACCGTCGGAGAAACTGACACGTTTGTGTTTTGGTACAAACAGTTCACGTCTGTAGATACGCACTTTTAAAGACAACACCATGAATGTACATGATTATTTTTTGGACTCCCTGGCCTTGGGCACTGTAAAAGGTGGGTGAACATGACACATTCATGGGGCCCAGTATTCCCAGGGGGCCCAGTGGGTATAGGCTGTGAAAATGTCACATAAGCTCCGGAATAAAAGAGAGGCATAGAAACTGGGAGTCGGTCATCCAAAGTTAAGTTTCACTTTTGGTTTCGGTGCCAGTTATGGTAGTTTCACACCCCCATGTATATACCTACCTCCAGGCCCTACACCATGTACGTACCCCCCCAACAAATTTACAGATACTTGATTTTATGAAGGGCCTACAATGCTTACCTTTCATGGGGCCCACAATTGCTAGTGGCGCCCCAGGCCCTGGGCTCTGGACCCTTAACCCTTTATCAGGCAAGTGACTAGTGTTTGGTGATTTCCACATACATAAGACAGTGACAGTAGCAGTTCCAGTGGTCTACAGGGTCTGTAAGGTCCACCTCTGAGGTCCAATGTGGTCTACAGGGTCTGTAAGGTCCACCTCTGCATGAACAGTGAGAACAGCCCAAAAAATTATCCACTGTATATTTTTAAAATAACTTTATTTTTAGCGCACTGACCTCCACTTCCAGTGGGTTACTTCCTTAGCATTAGCCACATTAGCTGAAGACCTTAAAAATTTTCAGCCTATGCTTTTGTTTTTTGTGATGGCCTTAATTTTAAAGCAAGAGACCTTTGGTTAAACAGTGCACCCCTAATTGAGAAGGTGGATGATGTTTTTTTTTTTTTTTCATAGTGGATAATTTTTTGGGCTGTTCTCTTTTTTTTTTCTTACAGTGGATAATTTTTTGGGCTGTTCTCTTTTTTTCTTACAGTGGATAATTTTTTGGGCTGTTCTCTCTTTTTCTTATAGTGGATAATTTTTTGGGCTGTTCTCTTTTTTTCTTATAGTGGATAATTTTTTGGGCTGTTCTCTTTTTTTTCTTATAGTGGATCATTTTTTGGGCTGTTGTACCTCTGGGCCACCGTAGAGTATGGATGATAAAGAATAATATGTTCCTCTGTGAATTATAGAAGTGCAACACACACTCTGAACCCCCCCCCCTGAATGTTACATAATAAAATCCAATACGTCCATTTTCTAACTGTGCTGACTTCACCCTCACCGCTGGAACTGGTCGTGATGACTTAATATTGACAAACCGGACACATTTTTCCAAAGTAAATGCTGTTCTGTTCAATTTTCGTATAAGACCCTCAACAGTTTCTTCGGTCATAGTTTTTTTTTTTTTTGGTGACGTATGAAACTCACCACCGCTCTTGTTCTCCTCAGTCTGTTGCTGCTGCTGTCCTCATTACAGCCACACATAAGGTCAGTCAAACCCTCCAGAACTATATGGAGACAGCGAGACAGATGGGGACGGACAGACAGACTCCAGTAGATGGACAGAGCAGTGTCAAAACGCAGAGCTCCAGCTCTGCCATTCCGGCATGAGGAACTATAAATGGGTCTCTTAATTAAGGTCCCTAAGCCCCATACATGTCGCCAAAGGCTGTTACTGCTACTCTCATCCAACTAATATGGTTTTTATAAGAGCCTGCAGGGGGGAAGTATGGAGAGAGAGACGAATGAGAGGAAAAAAAACAGGGAGTGAGTGCAGTGGTCATGCATTAGACATTTGGTAACAAAACGCTGTATGTTTTTTGCTGAATTATAGACTCTGTTAGGAGTGAATATTGTAAAGGTGGGTCCCACTGTAAACACTGAACATTTACTGTGTTTGAGAATAAATACATGAAAAAAATGCATCCCATAATGACCGTATAGGTCATTTGTCCCTTCCCTCTGACACACAGGGGTTTTTTTTATTTTTTTATTTTTTTATGACTGGCCCTACGGGTAACAGGAGAAATGCCACCGCTAACGATGACATGTAAAAATTCACTGCTGTATTTTTGCTGTCACAGTTTTATGGGCACAGTTTGGTGAAGCTGAAGCACAAAAACAACTGGGTTAGATAGAAGGAAAATAATAATATAATAATGATAATAATATTCAGATTACTGCAAGTACAAAAACATTTGTTCTAGTTATTAAATGATAATTATTATGTTTAAAATACATTTACTAATATTAATAATTTATTTTATTTTCTATTTGATTTATAGCAGCAGAATTATATTATTTCTATTTTTCTATATTCTGTTGTCTCCAAAAATTGGGGGAAAAATGGTAAAACAAATTCATTATAAATATATTAAAGACATTTTGAGGGGTTTTCTTTCTTCCCGTACCGAACCGAAAAACCCCCCGAAAACAACCAAAACAACCGCGGCTTTGAAAACCGAAAATGTACCAAACCGAAAATTTTGTGTACTGTTACAGACCTAATAAGTTAACATAATTGTTATTGTTAGTCTGTGTAACTTCATTACTGACGTTAGCAGGATGTAGGGTTAAGTTTAACGTTAGTTATCTGTTAGTTACTGCATGATTAGTTAGTAACGGTCAATACCACAAGATCAGAATTGGTGTTAGCTCGCAATAATGTTAGGTAGTGAATTATTAACTTACAAATGAAACAAACATGAGCAAACATATATATCTAAAACTTATTTGAGCATCTTACAGAATGTAAAACCAAATTTCATTGTATTGTACAATGGTATTTTACAATGAGAATAAATTCTATTCTATTCTATTCTATTCTATCAATCAATCAATTTATTATGAAATTATTACAACAGTTAAAATGGACAGTTCATCTACAGAAACATTTTTGTAACAGGACCCCCTAGTGCTCAGCTTATAAATGGGGGCCCTTAGACATGTGAGAAGAGACACTATTTCTATTATAATCTTTAATAAATTCAGATGTTCTAAATGATTACAAATATATTTAAAAATATTTACCTATCTGTTTAAGGATGTCTCATTTCATTCCTTTTCCTGCGTCCTATTATAGTCAGCATATTCCAATATTCTCAGATAATTTCACAGACAGACATGGGCCTTTATTCACATAAATAAAGAGTTTACATGGTTTATATATCAGCCGTGTGGGGCTTTGGGTCAGGTGTATTTTTGAAGTGGCTCTGTTTGTTCATGTTTCTTTTTTTTCTTATTCTTTTCTATTCATTCTGGTTTGAGGTTTGGTTTAATGTGGAGTCTTAATACTTTTTAATCTTAACCGAACTGAGCTCCAAGGTTATTATCGTTAACGAAAACTAACGAAATGACAAAAACTAGAATTGTAAAAACATTTTCTTTAACTGAAATAGATAAAAACTAGAATTAAAAGAAAAAAACGATAACTAACTGAAACTTTATTGTGTGTTTACGAAACTAACACTTATTAAAAAATTATGGATAAAGTTCCCTTCATTTTCATCTTTGTCAATGTCAGATTGAAATGAAATTGATTTATTTCCCTCGAGCAGTTTTCTGTGCTGTCACCATACGACACTTTTTGGTCCGTCACTTGTGGTTTCCAGTCGTCTTCTGGTCCCCACTCTACCTGGAAACATGGAGACTAAAATTGGGAGAAAGCAGCAGAGTCCTGTCTGGGATTTATTTGAATACGACGACAAAGAAGAGAAAAGAGACGACTGAACTACAACTAAACTAAAACTAAGCATTTAGAAGATAACGAAAACTAATAAAACTAGCAAACCTGCTCTAAAAACTAATTAAAACAAACTGAATTAGAGAAAAAAGTCAAAACTAAATAAAGCTAAACTAGAATGAAAAAACAAAAACTAAACTGTAAAAAAAAAAAAAAAAATGTATTATTCCAGCAGCAGGGGTGCCAAAAAAATTCTGTAAATAACAGAAAATAACCATCTCATAAAAATACGGTAATTTTCCATAATTAAAATATATTTTTTTGCCCCAACTTTACATGAGATTTTGCTTTTTATTTTGACTTTTTTAATGTCTAATAAAGAAAATTTTACATGTATTAAAACAATCGAATTCCCTATAAATATATATATAAATAATTTTCAATGAGACTCAGTTGTCCAATCCACTGATAAAAACTGTATTTGGACAGTTTATCAGTGCTTATACATGTTATACATTCACAAAAATACATTTATTCAACATTTTTGTTGTGAAACCTTCTGTAATTACACAAGATATTTGTCAATTAAAGGTCCCGCATTATGCAAATCTCACTTTGTGACAGTTTTCTTACAGTAGTGTGTTGCAGTAGCCTCATTGTGAGGTTCGAATTTGAAAACTGTCTGTTTCCTCCCTGCCTTACTACACCACATTTTGTGAAAATGCCTGCTCAAACGGCCGAGTTTGAGTTGGGTCCGCTTATGACGACATAAGCGGATTTAACTCCTCCCCCTGACTGTGCCCCCACCCTGCATGAAAAGGTAAGCCCCGCCCTGGCAAAGTACCTCTTGGACAACAAACATGGCGAAGGCGAGGCACGCAAGTTGTGGTGTTGTTGGCTGCACACACTAACCACCTCCGAGCCTCTCCGTAAAAAGTGGCTGGATTCTATCTTTGATGGTCATGTACCAAACAACATTCCCAAACGCTTGTATGTGTGTGCCCGGCATTTCACAGACGAGTGTTTTTCGAACATGGGCCCATGCAGCTGCGGCTTAGCACAAAGACTCCGAAACAAGAAGGACGCAGTACCAACGCTTCGTGACCCAAGTACAAGTGTGGGAGATGTAAGTTCTTCTCATTTTTTTGTATCTTTACTGCATAACCCTACATTGCGGATAAGCTGGTGGTTGTTGATGTGTACATCTAACGTTAGCATGGCAGCTAACATAGCTCGGTTACTGCTGCTAACGTTTGCGTCCCCGTTAACATGCAAGAGCTGATAATATCAAGAGACATTCAACAGAACTCCTTTGAACACGGGCCTTTTGTGGTTGGCATCAGTATAGTTAGCATCAAGCTTGTTAGTCGCTGCCTGCATTAGTGGCGGCAGGCGTCTTTCCGTGTCAGGTCCACGAACCCCACACAACACCGCCGTTTTCCGTCGGGGCTCAGTCACGCCTCAAGGCAAAGAAAGCCAGTGTTTGGAAAGACGTTCTGTCTGAGACATGTGTATGATGGCTTCACAGTCAACATTAGCGCATAGTACCGCTAGCGTAAGCCGCGTCCTCTCCCAGAGAGGGGAGGGGGAGTGGGCGTGGACACATGCGTTCATTTGCATACCCGGAAGCAGGCCCAGAAACAGCCTGTTCTGAGGAGGGCTGGTGAGAGTGACTTTTTCGACCGCTGAAACTCCGAAAAAAGGATGATTTTGGGACGAACAAACTTAAATACTATGTTTTTGGGCTTCTGAGACCTATATGACGTGACTGAAAAATAGCAAATACGGGACCTTTAACAAACAAGTCTGGTTCAACTGACAGAACAAATACTTCTTTTACGGTTAATTTGTCAGTAATTTTATCTTGTTTTATTATAATTTTTTTTTTTTTTTACAGTATTAAATGTTAAATTAACAGTTTAATCTCATAAATAGAAAAATAAATATTTGTGAAATTACAACATTTGCAAATGTATTTTAACTGTATTTTTCTATGAAAAAAGAAAAAAATTCTCTTAAAAACTGAAATTTTATGGTTATTCACAGTTACAGTTTTTCTTGTGTGTTACATTTGATATGTAAAATCACAGTCTGTTTTTGTCATTTCACTGATTTTTCCTGTATCTTAAAAATACA
>NC_043961.1:60891354-60908854 GCF_902148855.1 Sphaeramia orbicularis
TGAATAGCCTGAAAAAACTGAAATTCCTTAAGAAAAATCCATGCAATTTTCTCAGTCTTCTTCCTCCACTTCTCATTAGTCCATGTGCATTCTGGATCAGATCTACAAAGACACTAAACACTGAGGAACAGGAAGAAAAGAGTTCAAATAGTTTTGTTTTTTAAAATTGATTTATTTTGAATATGGAAATGATACAAGCTTCCTGTTTGCTGATATCTGACTTCTTTACACAACAGAATATAGAAATGAAAATTCAAGGAAGCATAAAATAATGATACACGCAAAAAGAAAAAGAAAAAAATCACATTCGAAAAGGAGTGACCTCTGACCCCTTTGTCTTAACCAACAGTATGTACATATATATACATATATAACATACATATATACACCCATACACGCACACATCCATATATATACACACATACACACACATACATACATGCACATATATATATATATATATATATATATATATATATATATATATATATATATATATATATATATACACCACACATACACACACACACATAATTTTATGGGGTTTTTTTGCACTAAAACAAAATCAAAATATGAGCTTCTCATTATTTATCGGCATAATGTAATATTGTTTTTTTCACATCGAACCAAGAAGAAAATATGGAGTCATTATTGTTTTGGAGATTATTCTGCTAGTATTGGTCTGGATGTGGAACCTGAACTAACATGAGTTCCACAGCCTGGACTGTGGAATTTTTACACTTTGTAAATTCATCCCAGGGGTCGGATTGGAACCTTTGGGGGGGCCCATGTTTGACAGCCCTGCTGTACTCTCCGGTCTGTGGACTCACTGGAACAGTTCTAACTGCTGTCCTGTTTTTGTACTAAATTATTCTGCGACTGAATGACTACTTGGATAATTCAGTTTGAAAGCTCTGCCCATTAAAAAGGCTCTGCTGTAAACCACTTTCTCAGCTCCATTTTTTCCACACACCACATTCCAGATCATTTGCTCTGATTATTTAGAATATTGATTATATGTAAACAGTTTCCCCGGCTCTGTCGCACCCCCTGATAACTCATGATAGAGTTTTAATTTGGAGAGAGGGGGAGGCAATGACATGTATTCCCAGGACATCGCTCACAAAAAATGGATAAACAAATCCTCGACTTGTCAAAGAATTAATGAAGGATTGATCTGCGTCTGAGTGAAAACCTTGGGAGATTTCATGATATGCACTGCAAAAAAAAAAAACTGTAAAAAAAACGGTATTATTCCGGCAGCAGGGGCACCAAAAAAATACTGTAAAATAATGGAAAATAACCATCTCATAAAAATTCAGTAATTTTCCATCATTAAAATACAGTTTTTTGCCCTAACTTTACATGAGATTTTGCATATTTTTTTTTTTTTTACTGTTAATTTAATAAGAATATTTTCATGTATTAAAACAATCCAATTCCCTATAAATATATATACAAATAATTTTCAGTGAGACTCAGTTGTCCAATCCACTGATAAAAACTGTATTTGGACAGTTTATCAGTGCTTATACATGTTATACATTCACAAAAATACATTTATTCAACATTTTTGTTGTGAAACCTCCTGTAATTACACAAGATATTTGTCAATTAACAAACAAGTCTGGTTCAACTGACAGAACAAATACTTCTGTTATAGTTTATTATCAATAATTTTATCTGGTTTTAATATTTTTTTTACAGTATTAAACTTTAAATTAGCAATTTAATCTCATAAATAGAAAATAAATATTTGTGAAGTTATGATACATTTGCAAATGTATTTTAACTATTTTTCTGTGAAAAAAGAGAAAAATTCTTTTTACAAAATGGAAATTTTCTGGTTATTGACAGTTACAGTTTTTTCATGTTATTTTACATTTGACATGTAAAATCTTTTTTTTTTTTTTTTTTTTTATTTCATTGATATTTTCCTGTATCTTAAAAATACAGGAAAAATCTATAAAATAAAAAGTGAAAATTCTTTTAAATTACAGATTTTTTTTACAGTGTGACAAAGTCCTCATCTTTTTAACATAAATCAGCCTGGTTTTTACTTGGGGTCGAGGTGAAGGAGAGGGGGATGTGTGTGGCTCTAAAATGAAAAGAAAAAACAAACCCTCTCCTGTGCTAGTTTGTCCTTCTCTGTGCTTAAAGGAATCGCTCCTTTAGTTTATACACACACAATAACTTTGGAGATATGACATGAGATATGAATCACGACTGGAAAATTTTAGATTTTTTTTCGAAGTGCTGAGGTTGCGTTTTATGGTCTAATCATTCGCAATCAAAGTGACAAGCTCCATCCATCAGCAGGAGGTTTGTGCCTGATTTACACACAGTCATTTAGTCAGTTTGTTGCAGGATCGTTGCTTTTACAACAAAAGTTCATCTTTCCCCTCAGTTTTCAGGTGATTCGGGGTTCTTTACACCCAATAAACGACCAAAGGTGATTGATTGATTGACTGATTTATTATTTTTTTATTATTCTATTTTCCTGCATAAGAACATACCCAGCCTTTACATGGGTTATAGAACACCAAAAGTACAAACCAAATATCAGACAATAGGCACAACAGATATAAATACTGATCTATTTAAACAAACACATCTGCTGCTTTTTCCAGGCTTCACAAACAAATAATGTCTCAAATAATAGTCACATGTTCTATTGGCAGATTATTTTGCTTGAATTAAGCAAAAAAAAAATCTTGAATTAAGCAAAAAAAAAAAAAAAAACTTGAATTAAGCAAAAAATCTTGAATTCAGCAAAAAATTAAAAAAAATTGTGAATTAAAAAAAAAAAAAAATTAATCTTGAATCAAGCAAAAGTATCTTGAATTATGAAAAAAAAATCTGGAATTAAGCAAAAAAAAAAGTCTTGAATTAAGCAAAATAAATAAATTCATTAATTAATTAAGCAAAAAAACAAATTAAAAAAAAATCTTGAATTAAGCAAGAAAATCTGCCAGTGGAACCAGTGTAAATGCTCTTGTTCAGATCAGTGTAAATCAGATTTTCAGATCTGTTGTCTGTAAATCAGTTCTTCTGTCTCAGTGTACAGTTCCTCTGCAGCTGATTCTGTCGGATTTTACATGTGATCAGATGTTTGGAACAGAAATGAGACAAACACACTTGGTCAGATTTAGATTTTTGCAGTGAATAACAGAAAATAGGATTCCTTTGTATGTTAGAAGTTACAGCGCTTAAATTGTCATGATGGAGTTTCTGTCCGGCGCTTCCTGCTTCTTAAATCCTGTTGAAACTGTCGAAGAACTGGATCCATCTGAGAACAGGAGCAGTGGTCAGAGTGGGAGGGGCCTCTGGGCAGTGGTCAGAGTGGGAGGGCCTGTATGACTGTCCACTTCACTGTGGATCCTGTTCCCTGGTCCTCTTTGTTCCTGTGGATCCATGTCCCTGGTCCTCTTTGTTCCCGTGGATCCTGTTCCCTGGTCCTCTTTGTTCTTGTGGATCCTGTTCCCTGGTCCTCTTTGTCCTGCGGATCATGTTCCCTGGTCCTCTTTGTTCTTGTGGATCCTGTTCCCTGGTCCTCTTTGTTCCTGTGGATCCATGTTCCCTGGTCCTCTTTGTTCCGTGGATCCATGTTCCCTGGTCCTCTTTGTTCCTGTGGATCCAAGTTCCCTGGTCTGCTTTGTTCTTGTGGATCCTGTTCCCTGGTCCTCTTTGTTCCTGCGGATCATGTTCCCTGGTCCTCTTTGTTCCTGCGGATCCATGTTCCCTGGTCCTCTTTGTTCTTGTGGATCCTGTTCCCTGGTCCTCTTTGTTCCTGCGGATCATGTTCCCTGGTCCTCTTTGTTCCTGTGGATCCTGTTCCCTGGTCCTCTTTGTTCCTGTGGATCCATGTTCCTGGTCCTCTTTGTTCCTGTGGATCCATGTCCCTGGTCCTCTTTGTTCCTGTGGATCCTGTTCCCTGGTCCTCTTTGTTCTTGTGGATCCTGTTCCTGGTCCTCTTTGTTCTGTGGATCCTGTTCCCTGGTCCTCTTTGTTCCTGTGGATCCATGTTCCCTGGTCCTCTTTGTTCCTGTGGATCCATGTTCCCTGGTCCTCTTTGTTCTTGGATCCTGTTCCTGGTCCTCTTTGTCCTGTGGATCCTGTTCCTGGTCCTCTTTGTTCCTGTGGTCCTGTTCCCTGGTCCTCTTTGTTCCTGTGGATCCTGTTCCCTGGTCCTCTTTGTTCCTGTGGATCCTGTTCCCTGGTCCTCTTTGTTCTTGTGGATCCTGTTCCCTGGTCCTCTTTGTTCCTGTGGATCCTGTTCCCTGGTCCTCTTTGTTCCTGTGGATCCTGTTCCCTGGTCCTCTTTGTTCCTGTGGATCCTGTTCCCTGGTCCTCTTTGTTCTTGTGGATCCTGTTCCCTGGTCCTCTTTGTTCCTGTTCTTAGATACAACATGAATATTGACCTGGATTCCGACCTGAACGCTCACAGACTTGTAAAGGGACATTTAAGGAACTCTTAGATGCATATTTAAGGTGGATTTGTGACCAGCAGGCAGAACACACTTTGGACTCGGAGGCTTCTGTTGTTTTTTCTGTTCTTTTATAAACACAAGTACAAGCACGCTCGACTTGATCTAAAAAAAAAATACAAAAAAAAATCAAAGATGGAAGGCCCAGAGGAGCTGCTCGGCCCGTCTGGAAGTCCGTTCAGATGTAGTAATGTTTATTGATTATTCCAAAGGATATCCAAACTCTCTCACAAATGCGCTAAACAAACATTATTTACTTTAACGACGATCAGTGAGAATGTTTAATATGAACACAGTCACATTTCCCACACACTCCTGTTTGGTTCAGGTTTACAGAGAAGGAACTGTGTCTGTTTACGTCCACAAACACTGGAACAAACCTGAATCTGACCAAGTGTGTTTGTCTCATTTCTGTTCCAAACATCTGATCACACGTAAAATCCGACAGAATCAGCTCCAGAGGAACTGTACACTGAGACAGAAGAACTGATTTACAGACAAAAGATCTGAAGATCTGATTTACACTGATCTGAACAAGAGCATTTTCACTTGTTCCATTGGCAGATTTTTTTATTTTTTTTTTGCTTAATTCAAGATTATTTGCTTATTTCAATTTTTTTTGCTGAATTTGTGATTTTTTTTGCTTAATTTGAGATTTTCTTTTTGCATAATGCAAGATTTTTTTGCTTGTTTCAAGATTTTTTTTTTGCTTAATTCAACATTTTTTTTGCTTAATTCAGGATTTTTTTTTGCTTAATTCAGGATTTTTTTTTTTTTTTTGCTTAATTCATAATTATTATTTTTTGCTTAATTCAAGATATTTTATTTAATTCAAGATTGTTTTTCATCTTAATACAAGCTTTTTTTGTTGTTGCTTAATTCAAGCGTTTTTTTTTTTCTTAATTGAAGATTTTTTTGCTCAAGTGAAGACTTTTTTACTTAAAACAATTTCTTTTGCTTAATTCAAGATTTTTCTGTGCCTAATTCACAATTTTTTTTTTTTTGCTTAATTCAAGATTTTATTTATTTTTTTTTTTGCTTAATTGGAGATTTTTTTTTTTTTTTGCTGATTTCAATCCCCCCCCCCCTTAATTCAAGCAAAAAAAATTCTGCCAAAGGCACAAATGAAAACTATCTTTTTTTGCACTAAAAGATACAAATTTGTAGTTGTCATTTTTTAGAGGCATAATATAATGTAATTTTTTTTTCACCTTAAACCAAGAAGATAATTTGTAGTCCTTTTTTTAATGTTATTGTGATATTATTACCCCGCCCTCTGAAGGGGGGGGACAAGGGGATCGTTTTTGGTTCAGTTTGTTTGTTTGTTTGTTTGTTTGTTTGTTTACACTTTAGCAGCAAAGCTATTGGTTGAATTCAAACCAAACTGGGTTTATAGATTATCAGTGACCCAGAATAGATGTGATTACATTTTGGGGAAAAGTAGGTCAAAGTTCAAATTTTTTAATGAATTTGTAAGGTTTTTTTTTCTCTCATTTACTTATAATGGGCAAAATTTCATGTCTATAAAAACATCAATTTTGTTTCAGTTTACTTCAAACTTGTCACAGATATAGAGGTAATTAATATGACATCAGCACATGCATAGACATGATGACATCAGCCGGATCCATGACAAAATAAGATACAATACATGCGAGGGGCGGGGTTTTTGTGTCCGGAACCACTTGTTTTACTTTCGATCATGGTCTGTAGGTGGAACCTGAACTCCAACCCTGACTGTAAAGACCTTCAGTGTCCTTTTTTTCACTTTGCACATTCATCTTGTGGGTCGGATCAGAACCTTTGGCGTCCCACTTTTAGCCTGCGGGCCACATGTTTGCCTCCCCTGCTCTAAATGTTTGTATTTTGGGTTTTAGTTCCACAAGATGCTTCGATCTGAATAGACAGACAGCCGGTTCAGCCCCAGCCTTAAACACACAGTCTGATGTAAATTATTCATCAGCATAAGTCCGTTTCCTGATAGATTATTAATTTCTCGGTGGAGTTGTCAAAGTCTGTGAGAGATGCCAATTCAACTCGCAATTTTTTCACTGTTTTATGAAAGATAAACAGTGTCAGATCCGAACAGAGGTGACGTCCGTGGTCGCAGGATGTAGGAGGATCTGACGCCCATGTGGAGGGAAGTGTTTAAAAACAGGAGAGCACATGGAGTCTGACAGGTGGTGGAAACGGGCTTTGCAGTCGAAGATCAGAGCTTTAAATTGAAAATAACTGGACTTTCCATCGTAGACAGAGGCATTCAGAGACAGCAGAGCCTTCTGTTGGATCCTGTGGGCTTTGAACAGCGTCCACAACGCTCTGAAAGAAGAACAGAGGTCAAAGTTCAGTTCCTACAGTAAAGACAGGATCAGGTTTATTAGTGTGTGTGTCTGTGTGTTTTCTGACCAAGGTTATTATCGTTAACGAAAACTAACAAAATGACGAAAACTAGAATTGTAAAAACATTTTCATTAACCGAAATAAATAAAAGCTATAATTAAAAGAAAAACGATAACTAACTGAAACTGTATTGTGTGCTTACAAAACTAACTAAAATGGATAAAAATTTTGGATAAAATTCCCTTTGTTTTCGTCTTTGTCAATGTCGGATTGATTTGAAATGGATTTATTTTGCTCTAGCAATTTTACCTAGTGGCACCGTATGATATTTAAGGGTCCGTCACTTGTGTTCACTTGTGGTTCCAGTCGTCTTCTGGTCCCCGCTCTACCTGGAAACATGGAGACTAAAGCAGCAGTCCTGTCTGGGATTTATCTGAATACGACGACAGAGAAGGAGAAAAGAGACCACTAAACTACAACTGAACTACAACTGAACTACAACTAAGCATTTAGAAAAAAACGAAAACTAAACAAACTAGCAAACCTGCTCTAAAAAAAATTAAAATGAACTGAATTAGAGAAAAAAAAATCAAAACTAAATAAAACTAAACTATAATGAAAAATCCAAAACTATTAGAACCTTGTTTCTGACTTTATTCATGAATGAAAGACAAAACCAACAGCTACATGTCACCTCATTGCATCTGTTTTAGGACGACGACACACCAACCCGACTGCCGATAAAGGTAGCCCGACTAATCACTCGGCTCCTGTTGAAAAATGTGATGAACACACCAAATCGACTACCGGCTTCAGCGTACATTCTGCACTCGCACAAGACGTAAAACCAGAAATGACAGAACATGTCTCTAGACCAGGGTGTCCAGTCCTGGTCCTGGAGGTCCAGTATCCTGCATGTTTTAGATGTTTCCCTCTTCCAGTCCACCTGACGGCTGTTATCAGGCTTCTGCAGAGCTTAATAATAATGATAATAATAATAATAATATATAATAATAATAATACATTGTTTTATATAGTGCTTTTCTAAGTACTCAAAGACGCTTTACAATAAACAGCCAAGGGACGACACACATCAAAGGGGTAAAAACATATGGAGTTAATACTAAATGATAATCAAAGAACAATACAGAGACAAAATGGAAAAAAAAAAAGAACACACAAGAGAAGGTAGATGAGAGTGGGTGAGGTGGAACAGGAGTCAGTTTTCGAATGATGGTCTGGAGAGGTGAGATTTGAGTTGGCTTTGGATGAGGTGAGTGTGTCAGAGTTCTGGATGATAGGCTGATCATTTGAATCAGGTGTGTTAGAGAGGGGTACATCTAAACATGGACACCCCTGACCTAGACCAAAACCCAGAGCTTCGTCAGCAGAGGGTGTTCAGTGGTCCAGAAGGGCTGGTGTTGTTGTACTTGCTGAACAGATGATTGGTAATAAGAACATCCTGGTGTTATCAGCTTCTACTGGTGGAAGAACAAGATGTCGCAGGTGAAAACTGAGGAGAAATGGCACTATGCTAACAATGCTAACAGTGTTGACTTGATGGAATGACTGAAGTCCAGAGTCAACACTGACTGTCACTCATTCAGATCCGATCTGAGCAGTGAAGGACAGTAATAGTGGGCAGTACCTTTGGCAGAGCTGGGTTCACATGGTCTATCCTCCACCAATCAGATCGGTCCGACTAAACGACAGGGAGTGGCCCATTATCTGGGGTGCCACTAGCAATTATGGGCTCCATGAAAGCTGTCAAACATGTGTCCTGGGGCCCAAATGCGTCCCCCCAAAGGTTCCAGTCCGACCCCTGGGATGAATTTACAAAGTGCATAAATTCCACAGTCCAGGCTGTGGAACTCATGTTAGTGTGGGTTCCACATCCAGACCAATCTGATCTACAGTCAAATAATAACAGCAGAAGACCCAAAAAAAAAAAATGACTGCAGATTTACTACTGGGTTTGATGGGAGAAAAAAAAAAAAAAAAAAAAGATAATAATTACATTGTGCCTATAAATAATAACTTCAAATTTCTGTCTTTGTTCTAGTGCAAAAAAATAACATTAAATTATGAAAATATTACATTTACAAACTATCCTGTAACAATAAAATATGAACAACCTGAAATGTCTGTTGACAATTTGAACTCTTTTCTTCCTGTTCCTCAGTGTTTAGTGTCTTTGTAGATCTGATCCAGAATGCACATGGACTAATGAGAAGTGGAGGCAGAAGACTGGGAAAATTGCACTGATTTTTCTTAAGAAATTTCAGTTTTTTCAGGTTATTCACATCTTTTTGTCCGGATAGTTTATAAAAGTAAGTATTTTCATTATTTAATGGTGTTGTTTTTTTTTTTTCACTAAAGCAGACAAAAATGTGCAGTTGTCATTATTTATCGGCAATTCTGTTCTTATTTTACTGGTTCGGCCCACTGCAGATCAAATCAGGCTGAATGTGGAACCTGAAAGAACAGGAGTTTGAGAGCCCTGATACAGACTAAATGTCCTCTGAAATTAACCAGTATTTAAAACATAGTAAAGTAAACTATTACATAATCAAAAACAAATTAATTTAAGCAGAAAAAACATGTCTGGGGTCGGCAGAAATGTGTGATGTTAAAGTGGGGTCATGAGTGTTAACAGGTTGGACCCAGCGCAGTAGAGGCTGTTCTGGGTCGGCCTGGTTTTCCAAAGCATTACCACTCATCCAGACCTGCTGTGCTTCTACAGATGCTTCTACACTTCACATGGTCCTAGTCGATGGAAAACACTCAGGACCAAATACTCTGAAATTGCAGGATAACAGCGGCGCAGAGCTGAAAGTGCAAAGTAACTATCCATCCACTTTGAGTAAACATGAAAATGGAAAAAAAAACCCTGCTCCAAATGTTTTCTGTTTTCTCTTTGTCCTTTCTCTCCATCTGTGTTTTTCATTCTCTCTCTCTTTCTATAAATATAAATGAATCCATGCAGGACAGAACGTATGCCTGGATGTTGACAGTGTGTAAACAGGAACACACTGCAGCACTTCTATGGTTTTACATCAGTACATGAAGGATGAGTAAATGTTAGAATAATCAGAATAACAGAACTGTATCAGCTCATCTTATACAAACTGCTTTTAAAGCTCTACCGTATGATGGGGCATTTTTACTTTTCTTTTGTAGTCTTCAAATGCTCCTAAGTGTGTGTCAAACTAAAATGTAAAAGAAATCCACCAGGTATTGAAACTTCAAAAATGTTTAATCTCATATTTTGCTCATGTTTCTGATAAAATTCTGACCAATCATTTATTCGGTCCGAATGAAATAATTGGCCGAACCTGGCTGAGCCTCCTGTCAATCATCCATTATCACCATCTCACATCCGGTATGAGTACCTCTGAATCTGACGCTTCACCAGTTCTGCTTCTCCTGTCACTGACCACAGTCTACTGACCACAGTCTACTGACCACTGACCACAGTCTACTGACCACTGACCACAGTCTACTGACCACAGTCTACTGACCACTGACCACAGTCTACTGACCACTGACCACAGTCTACTGACCACAGTCTACTGTCTAAGGATGTGAATGGATAGAACTGAAATGCACATGAAGGAAAAAACAGATTTATGAACAGAAACAACAACTGAGGGAACAAACAGGAGTCTGATGAATGAGGATGGAGATAAAAGTCCAGTAGTCTGGTGGACTGGACTGAACAGACAGGTCAAAGGTCAGCTTTTATGACCACAGGGTGTAGGACGATAAAAGCATGGATATGAAACCTCAAATGTCCACGGAAAATTTGTGGAGGCCGTGTGTTCACTAGTGCACGCCCATCGCCTGGACACCGCATCAGCAGAAGACCCTGCCCCGCACTGCACAGACCACACCCTAACCCTAACCCTAACCACACCCTTAAACACAGACCACACCCTTAAATACAGACCACAGCCTTAAACACAGACTACACCCTTAAACACAGACCACAGCCTTAAACACAGACCACACCCTTAAACAAATACAGGACTACACCCTTAAACACAGACCACACCCTTAAATACAGACCACACCCTTAACACAGACCACACCCTTAAAACAAATACAGACCACACCCTTAAACAATACAGACCACACCCTTAAACAAATACAGACTACACCCTTAACAAATACAGACCACAGCCTTAAACACAGACGACACCCTTAAACAAATACAGACTACACCCTTAAACACAGACCACAGCCTTAAACACAGACTACACCCTTAAACAAATACAGACCACACCCTTAAACACAGACCACACCCTTAAATACAGACCACGCCCATAAACAAATACAGACCACACCCTTAAACACAGACCACACCCTTAAACAAATACAGACCACACCCTTAAACACAGACCACACCTTAAATACAGACCACACCCTTAAACAAATACAGACCACACCCTTAAACACAGACCACACCCTTAAATACAGACCACACCCTTAAACACAGACCACACCCTTAAATACAGACCACACCCTTAAATACAGACCACACCCTTAAACACAGACCCACACCCTTAAATACAGACCACACCCTTAAACACAGACCACACCCTTAAATACAGACCACATCCTTAAACACAGACCACACCCTTAAACACAGACCACACCCTTAAACACAGACCACACCCTTAAATAAATACAGACCACACCCTTAATACAGACCACACCCTTAAACACAGACCACACCCTTAAATACAGGGTCTACTGATGAAACAGGAGCTGCTGCAGGTGATGATGTCTGATTACTGAGGTAGGGGTCTGTGGACACACCAAAGCGGACCGGACCTCCACCTCCGCTTCCACCGCACGCATCAGGCGAGAGGAGGAGGAGCATCACAGCTCAGGCAGGGGAAGTGGGCGGGGCTTTGGAGGGAGGTGGGCTGTTCATGTTCAAACTTTTACTAAGTGCTGTGAGAAATGCCACAGCCGTAGGCATAGGTTTAATGTGTGATACTGCACCAGTAAGCCTGTCCTCATGTACGGCAGCCGGAAAAAATGTGGACATGTTTGATTTGCATGTTCTGTGATTTTTAGTTGTGGGAATTTTCACAAACATAATGTCTTCTGGGTCTACGTCCAGTGTCTTCTGGGTTAGTTCAGAGTCATTCTATAGATGGGTTAATGGATAATGATAATAATAATAATAATTAATAATAATAATAATAATAATAATAATAATGATAATAATAATAATATCTTTTGTCTGTCGTGTTTCTCTTTAAGCTGTAGCTCTCTTCTACATTGGTGTTGGTCTTCCTAAACATGTTCTCCTTCCTTATGTGTTTTGTTCCTGAATGCGTCTCCATCCAGTGTCTGTGCGTCCTGATCCACATCTGTCGTCTGTCTGTCTGTCTGTTTTTCGTCTGCCTCTATGTATGCCTGCCTGTCTGTCTGTCCGTCCGTCTGCCTGTCTGTCTGTTTTCAGTCTGTCTGTTTCAGTCTGTCTGTCCGTCCATCCATCTTTCTTTCAGTCTGTCTGTCTGTTTTCAGTCTGTCTGTCTGTCCGTCCATCTTTCTTTCAGTCTGTCTGTCTGTTTCAGTCTGTCTGTCCGTCCGTCCATCTTTCTTTCAGTCTGTCTGTCTGTTTTCCGTCTGTCTGTCCGTCCATCCAACTTTCTTTCAGTCTGTCTATCTGTCTGTCTGTCTGTTTTCAGTCTGCGTCCGTCTGTCTGGCTTTCAGTCTGCCTGCCTGCCTGTCTGTCTGTCCGTCTGCCTCTGTTTTCAGTCAGTCTGTCTGTCCGTCCGTCTTTCTTTCAGTCTGTCTATCTGTCTGTCTGTCTGTTTTTCAGTCTGTCTGTCTGTCTGTCTGTCCGTCCATCTGTCTGTCTGCCTGTTTGTCTGTCTGTCTGTCTGTCCGTCCATCTGTCTGTCTGTCCGTCCATCTGTCTGTCTGCCTGTTTGTCTGTCTGTCTGCCTGCCTGTCTGTCCGTCTGCCTGTTTCAGTCTGTCTGTCTGTCTGTCTGTCTGTCCGTCCATCTGTCTGTCTGCCTGTTTGTCTGTCTGTCTGCCTGTTTGTCTGTCTGTCTGTTTGTCTGTCCGTCCATCTGTCTGTCTGCCTGTCTGTTTGTCTGTCTGTCTGCCTGCCTGTCTGTCTTTCAGTGCTCACTCTCAGACTCCACAGTTCTTCTGAATTGAACACATTCTGTTTTAAACTCTCTCCAATCACTCATGCTGTCAGTCTGAGTGTTCTTGACCTTGGATCTTCAACACACTGGTGTGAATGGAGTGTCTTTCCCTTCTCTCTCTCTCTTCTTCACATTCTTCTTTCTCCCTCCCTCCCTCTGCTTCTCATTTGCTCCTCCCGCTCTCTACTGCCTTTGTAAACTACAGAATACCTTTGTGCTTCTGCTTGGACTCAAATCCCCCCTGTTTCTCTTTTTCTTTTTCTATTTTTTGCCCTTCTGAAACACTGTAGTTGACTGTTGATGACTTTCTACCTGTCATTTTAAGTCCATCTGTTTGTTTGTGGATGACACATTTGGAGGGTGCCACACAAGAAGAATTCTCAGTCTTTGTACCTTCCACAGCATCTGTACTTCTGTATCTACAGTTGGATCAACAGTATGACATAATAAACAGTATGACGAAGAAGTGTCTTAACTGGGTTCTATGGAGTTAGTGTTCCAAACTGTCAACAGCAGAAGGAGGGCACGTACCAGAACACAGTTAGTACGACCACAACCACCAGTGGATCAACCCTATGTACTGGACCACACTGGACCACACTGGACCACACTGGACCAGACTGGACCAGACCACATACCATACCATACCATACCATACCATACCATACCATTACCACCCATGTAGAAGCCAATAACATAATATCGGACCATAATGTGTAAAGTCCTGAACCGATAACATAATACTTTGGCAATAACGCTATAACTTACTGTCTGGTTATTATGTATTAGCCTGGTGAAAAAAAATTCTTTGCAAAGGTAATACTGAGCCCCATAACATAATAATTTAAAACAACATTTATAAGAGTCTATATTATATAGATTTATAAGAATTATAACAAGATCCAGATTTTTGCTCAAATTCAAAATTTTTCCCCCTTAATTCAAGTTTTTTTTTTTTTTTTTGTGTGCTAAATTCAAGTTTTGTTTTTTTGTTTTTTTTCCAAATTCAGGAATTTTTGTTTTTGCTTAATTCAATTTTTTTTTCTTAATTCAAGATTTTTTTTTTTTGCTTAATTCAAGATTATTTTTATTATTATTATTTTTTTTTTTTTTCTCTGAATTCAACAATTTTTTTTCACTTAATTAAAGGAAACAAAATCTTCTATGGAACAAATGAATATTATCTGTTCAGATTTGTTGAAATCAGATTTTCCAGATTATTGTCTATAAATCAGTTCTTATATCGCACTGAAAAGTTCTTCTTTAGGTGATTCTGTCTGATTTTAGTGTGATCAGATATTTGGACTAGAAATAGAAAAATGCACTTGACAAGATTTAGATTTTTTCCAGTGTTGGCCCTCTTCTCTTTTCTTTTCTTTTCCAACCTTTCTCTTTAGGCTTCATATTCAACATTTCTCGTACTCTTCTTTGGGTTTTTCTGTTTCAACTTTTCTGTATTTCCCCTATGTAACAGCCTAAATAATCACATTGGCACCACTGGTTGTTTTGACATTAATATCGCTGATGTTTTCCCCCTTAAATCACCACATCAGACGGCCGTCACTGTCGTTGGGACGTCCGTTCTGTGGAGTTCGTCCCTGTCGAAGTCTCCTTCACATTTATTAAATGTGACTCTGCCTCCCATCATCTGGACGTAGAAAAGTAGTGAAGTTGAAAGCTGTGCCTTTGGCTGATCCCTCCTCCTTCCACTCCTTTTATACCACCCTGCCTCCTCTGTCGGATAAAACTGCACTTCTTTGCCGTCGCATTTGCATAGTGATGGGAAAATAAATAGCCGCACAAGTAAAGTCATACATAGAGATAGATATTTGAAGTGTAGGAGAGAACAGAATAAGCATAAATTGATTACCTGTTGAAATAGCTCCAGAAAACTGCCACGTCAATATCTCATCTGCTTCATGAGTTGCCCGGGGTTTCCAAACCTGATGCCGGGACTTGTGGGAAAAAAAGTATGCGAGGATCAGTGGTTGTCTTGGTCTCGTATAAAGTCATCGTTAGTAAAATCAATAGAGTAACTTCACACTACCTGACCTTCACAGCAACTCACTGAGTAAATATTATTACTCCGCCCCTTGCTGCACATCGACAGCTTTGGCTAAATCTGCTTCTGCTCCTTTTTTTTTTTTTCTTAATATGTCCTTCACTTTAACACCCACGTGTTGTTTTCTTGTCGTCTATTGCTGTCTCCTCTTATTATATTATTATTTTTTGCATGTGATTATGTAACCCAGGTCTCCTAAGCAATTTTGAAATTACTTATTATTAATAATTTCAAAGATAAATGAAAAATGCGAGTTGAAGGAACTGGAAGTATTATGATTGTGTTTATTTCTTTAGTTTTTTTTGGTGTGTGCCTGCACTACCGTGGAGCCGAACAGTCACATATCATGAAAATTGGAGCGCCAATCAGAGCAGGCTGAGGCATAAACGTAGTATGGACACAGGCAGAGGAAGAGAGAGAGAGAAGACTGTAGAGTGAGCTGTGGAGTGGACGGCAAACATCCAGTTACAGAGCTGTTCTGGAGGTCCACTGAAGACGACTGAAAGGAAAAGAAAGGAGAGGTGAGCCCAGCTCCTGCATTGGTGAGTTGTTTTGCTGTTGCCGTTAGCCTGATGCTATTGTCCGTTGCATTTCCCAGTGCACTGCTCTGACTGCCGCTGCTATATGTTGCCTAACGTGTGTGTATGTCTGTAAGAGTGCATGTAATTGGTGTATTTAACGTGGCCACGGTCGCTGGTTAGCGTTTGGCATTAGCGGACGCTAGTTCCGTTTAGCGTTCGTAGCTGCTAGCATTAGCATGCTAAACAGGAAGTGCTATCTGCTAAACTGGAAGTACTGTCCACAAACGATAACACCTGTTTCGGCTAAAATGTGCTCAGAGCTCTTCTTTGTGTCTGTGTTCATATTAAATCAGTCTCAGTGAATCCAAAGGAACTTTGTGTTGGTAAATGACAGTTGTTCAAATGGACAGGATTTCAGTTCTGTTCAACATGTTGATGCTCATATGAACTATGTTTTCAGCTCAAAAATGAACCATTTCATCACAATTAATGCTATATTTTCATGTCACAAATGGACAAGTTCTATTTGAACTGTATTTACCTGAAAAAACAAATCTTCTCTCCTTTTCGATTCCCCAGTTTTTCTTGCCCAGATTCTCTCCTCCATATCACATGTTTTTATTTGTACAGGTTCAATCTGGAGTATGGTGCTGATCCATCCTGCTTCTGTTCCACCAATACATACATGAAGAATGGCACACAGCACTGTTTACATCAACACTTTTACAATAAGAAGCATTTTTATACAGAAAGAAAATTCTATATTGTTCTTTCCTCTTTAGTCTGAATGCTAAACTATCCAATAATAATAGTGCTCCTAGTTTTTGCACAGGGATCATTAGTGTAAACGCTGACATGGCTGCAGAGCATCAGTATGATGGGATCCCAACAACCATGTCACAGATCCGTCCACTGACACATTTAGTGTTTTTGTGTCAGCTGGGATTGTTTTAGATCCACAATACCACATTTATGAAGAAGAGGAGAATTATCAATAGGAAGTCTATAAGTTTATTCCTAATAAGTACTGGTACTGACCAGAGCATCATGGGTAATGTCACGTCTGTCCACTGTCACGTCCGTCGACCAGCAAAAGTTTTCACATACACGTGCTATTCCAAATCCAATATTTATGAAATAGAGCTTCCACTGTCAAACAATATCAGTAGTCTCTGCACAAATGGATTAGCATTATTTCAACACAGTTCTATGCATTTATGACAACTTTTTTAAAAAATTTTTGACAAAAATGGCCACTCATTTGACCCCATAAGTAAATTTTAGCCGTTATTTAATTTTGGACTCTTGACTTTTTTTTATTTCCTGACTACAACGGACTACTTCTCCTGGATTTTTGAGCTTCTGACTTTGGTTTTTCCCCTTTATTGAATTGGAACTGATCGTAAACCTGTGTGAAAGTGATTTCATATGGACAAACCGAAAAAAAGATCCATCAGATTGAAACTCTTTAAGGTGCACCCAAGTTAAGAATTATAAACAGTTGTTTTTTCCTAACAAAAGAACATAATAATTTAACTGGTATCAAACTTTTGTTTTGTATGTATTGTAAATATTTCTTTTGTCAATACATGGTACCACTTTTACTTGCAACTCATGTCTCCTGGTTTCATTGCAGTCTGTGCATCAGTTTAATCATTCCCCCGCGCAAGCCGATCCTGGAAATCTTCTGAATTCTCCTAACATTCATTGCCAAACTAGCCTATAGCAAAGCCACCTGCTAATGCTAATTATTAAATCCTAATTATGTAGCACTTGCTACAGTTACCTCTGTCCTTACCCCTTCTACCCTCTAGTTCACAGGTGTCAAACATGCGTCCCAGGGGCCAAAACCGGCCCGCCAAAGATTCCAATCTGGCCCGCGAGATGAATTCAAAGTGCAAAATGCAAAAATTA
>NC_043961.1:60913854-60988854 GCF_902148855.1 Sphaeramia orbicularis
AATAGAACTGGTTCCATTTTGGGAAAAGTAGGTCAAAGTTCAAATTTTAATGGATTTTTTGAATCTTTTTTTTTCCCATTTACTTATAATGGGCGAAATTTCAAAGGTCTGTAGCAGCAAAACTATTGGTTAAATTCATACCAAATTGTGTTCATAAATTAACATTGACCCAGAATAGATGTGATAAAATTTCGGGAAAAGTAGGTCAAACTTCACATTTTTTATGAATTTTTTTAATCTTTTTTTTTTTTTTTTTTTTTTTACTCATTTACTTATAATGGGTGAAATTTCAAATGTCTGTAACAGCAAAACTATTGGTTGAATTCAAACCAAATTGAGTTCACAAATTACCAGTGACCTAGAATAGATGTGATAACATTTTGGGAAAAGTAGGTCAAAGTTCAAATTTTGATTAATTTTTAAAAATATTTTCTTTTTTCCCATTTACTTATAATGGAAAACATTTCAAAGGTCTGTAGCAGTGTCAGAAAGAGATGAGGACTGTTAAGAAACAACTTTTAACAAAATAAAGGCCCAGTGCTACTTTTGTGTCAGTTCCCAAATATTTTTTCTCCTTATTTAGCCGTCCTTAAGTGATTTATCATCATTTATTATATTATCCTCTTTATTTTGGGAAAATCAGGTATTTTCCTATATTGAATTCACTAAGCTAACAGAGCTAAGCTAACAGAGCTATAATGTAAACTATCAGCTGATTCAGGATGTTAAGATTATAAAACACTGTGTCATTTTGACCGACTGTCAAAAAAACACAGCTACGAGTTTTATTTTGAAGAAGAAAACCTGATACCTTAATACACGCCTGTGCAAATAATGAGCTTTATATATTAACACTACACAGAACCCCTTTAAACCTGAAACATTTGATCATTAAAAAATTAAAGTTAATAAAGAAAAACTGATTAGTCAGAGCCTTTATGCACAGTCTACTATCCTTCAAGGTTTTAATCTAAACACATGATCTTTTATCTGTGTACATATTACAAAATCTGCTCTTGTTCTGGTTTAATCTTTCCTTTTTGTGTAAGTGTTCATTGAGTGCTATTTTATCTGTGGTAGAACGCTCTTTGTGTGTCAAGGACAGACATGCAGGTGTGTTTCTGACACAAGGACAGTGGACTCACTTGCGTCATGAATGTAATTGTGTTATTAGGTAACAGTGACCTTTTCAAACGTGTGCTGCTTGTAATTAAGATCAACTCTCATTGGTCTAGTGTGAGTTTTACACAGTTTCTTATCATTTCTGCCTCTTATAATTACTGTCCTCTGTGGGTGGTCTAATGAAGACCCTCTGGGATGGTCCTGGTGGTCCCATCCAGTGTCCTCTGTAGATGGTTTGGCCTAAAAGGGTTTTCAGTCAGAGTATATCTTCAAGGTACCTTAAGGAATCTCATCTCATCTCACAGTAGGTTATGTTAATAATAGGTTTGTAAAGGTACACAAAATTTTTGGTTCGGTACGTTTTCAGTTTTCAAAGCCACGGCTTGTTTTTTTTTTTTTTTTTTTGTTTCGGCACAGGAAGAAAGAAAACCCATCAAAATGTCTTTAATGCATTTATGAATTTTGGAACATTTTCCCCCCAATTTTTGGAGACAAAAGAATATAGAAAAACAGGAGTAATATAATTCTGCTGCTATAAATCAAATATAAAATAAAATAAAATAAAATATGACTAAATGTATTTTAAACATTTGTATTGCACTTTTCCCTGAAAGGTAGTTTTGAACAAACAAAAATCTAATCCCAGTTTTGTCAGTTCACATTCTGCAGAAAAAGAACAAGAAAATTCCACATGAAGTGCAACATTAACAGGAGGGTAAACTGGTATTCTGTTTCAACAAACTGAAGAGAAACACTGACAACAAAATGAACCCAATTATTTATTTTAGGACAGAGAACAAACTGTTTAGGACACGTTGTGTACTTGTGTGTGCAGGGTGCGATTCGTCAACACGGGGGGGCAGTTATATACCGGTCCATAACTACCGCTGGTGTGAAACAAAAGTGAAACTTCACATACTTTCAACGTCCAACTCCTGGGTTCTATTCCTCTGTTATACAGCGTGTGTGTGTGTGTGAGACAGAGCAGGTGTCAGTGTGTTAGAACTACTGTATTTCATTGGCGGGAAACAACGTTCATCTTATTAACGTCTCTTTCCTTGTTGTTGTCTTTCACCTGAACTGATCCAAACTGGACTGTAATGATGGTGGAGGGTCTTCAGTCTCTTCCTTCCAGGTTCACATCATATTTGTTGTTTTTTTACCTTATATCAGCTGTTATTTCATATTTTGGGTCAATGTGCGCTACTTCAATATGTCCGTGTGGAACTTGTGCGGATTTAAAGTTCAGCATCAACTGATGTCTTTAGTTCCTTTTTCTTTTTCTCATCATACTGTGCCGTTTGGGTACAGCTGTGGACTGAACTGAGCAGGTGTGAACTGAAACAGTTCGGAAGGTGGACCGTTATAGGCCTAGTTAATAATAATGATAATAATAATAATAATAATAATGATGGATTGGATTTCTATGGTGCTTTTCTAGGCACCCAAAGCGCTTTACATTATTCCCCCTCTGGTGGGGGTAAGCGACACCTGTCAGAAGCATGGCTGCCAATTCGCACCTATGGCCCCTCCCACCACCGAACATTCATATACATTCATACACCAGTGTGAGTGACACTGGAGGGAAGGAGGGTAAAGTGTCTTGCTCAAAGACACAACGGACTGACTAGGACAGAGCGGGATTTGACCTGCCAGCCCTTTGGTTATTAGACAGCCCACTCTACCCCCTGACCCATGGACACCAGAGAACCCAGACAGAACCCACCCAGACAGAGGAGAACATACAAACCAGCTGGCGTTACCATGCTCCTCAGAGGAGAACCTTCAGATATTCAAAATCTTTTATTCCTTCAGCTATCACACTTTTAAACTCTGACAGAAGCCATTTTAGTCATTTTATATGATTGATTGATTTTCCTTATTTTAAATATTAGCAGAACCAATAGGGTCTTCTGGTCTTTTAGTCTGCATTGGTATTTATTGATTATTTATTGTTGATTTTTTAAACGCATTTATTTGTAGTTGCTTTCAGTAATCCTGTATTTGTGAACTGATTTATTTATGTTTGTCACATTGCACTTTAGATGTGGGCTGATGTCTGTGGTAAACTGCAAATGAATTGCCCGTATGGGATAAATAAAGTTTTCTGGATCTGGATCTAGAGACTCCACATAGAAAAGGCCCAGACTAGAATTATAGAGTCATCCTATAATCAGCCTGAATATTCAAACAGTTTAAAACAGTTCCATACATGACAGTGACAGTATGAGTCAGAGAACAGTGTGCTTCTCCTTTGGTTTTGTTAATCTGCTCTGAACACACTTTTCCTCTTGAAGCAGTGTGACCTATGTGTCATGTCATGATGCTCCACTTTCTGCCTCAGGCGTCCAGATACCAAGACCAAGACATGGGTTTATAAAGACAGTGGCGTTTAAAGGATCTGTGAAATCTGCCTGTCCCTCTCCTTCTTCCTCCTCCTCCTTTTTCCGTCTTTCTTCCTCAGTCTGGGTACATTCATTCCCCCGAGGAGTCGTGTCAAACAGAGAGGAGCTGATATCAAAGGTTGAGTTAGCCCCCCATGGGTTTGGGATCAGAGGGGTCGAGTCAGGAAGAGGAGAAATGAAAAAGAAGGAGAGCAGAGGAAGAAACCAGGGGCAGAAAGGAGGAGGAGGAGAGGAGGAGGGGAGAGGAGAGCAGAGGAAGAAACCAGAGGCAGAAATGAGGAGGAGAGGAGAGGAGGAGGGGAAGGGAGAGAGGAGAGCAGAGGAAGAAACAGAGGCAGAAAGGAGGAGGAGGGGAGAGGAGAGCAGAGGAAGAAACCAGAGGCAGAAATGAGGAGGAGAGGAGAGGAGGAGGGGAGGGGAGAGAGGAGAGCAGAGGAAGAAACAGAGGCAGAAAGGAGGAGGAGGGGAGACGAGAGGAGGAGGGGAGAGAGGAGAGCAGAGGAAGAAACTAGAGGCAGAAAGGAGGAGGAGAGGAGAGGAAGAGGAGAAATGAAAAAGGAGAACAGAGGAAGAAACCAGAAGCAGAAAGGAGGAGGAGAGGAGAGGAAGAGGAGAAATGAAAAAGGAGAGCAGAGGAAGAAACCAGAGGCAGAAAGGAGGAGGAGGAGAGGAGAGGAGAGGAGAGGAGAGGAAGAGGAGAAATGAAAAAGGAGAGCAGAGGAAGAGACCAGGGGCAGAAAGGAGGAGGAGGAGGGGAGGAAGAGGAGGAGAGGAAACCAGAGGCAGAAAGGAGGAGGAGAGGGGAGGAGGAGAGGGGAGGAGGAGGAGGAGAGGAAACCAGGGGCTGAAAGGAGGGGAGAAAGGGAGAGGGAGAGGAGGAGGAGGAGGAGGAGCAGGAGGAGGAGAGAACGAGGGGAGGAGGAGGAGAGAAGGAGGGGAGGGGAGGAGAAATGAAAAAGGAGAGCAGAAGAAGAGACCAGGGGCAGAAAGGAGGAGGAGGGGAGCAGAGGAGAGGGGAGAGAAGAGGAGAGGAGGGGAAGAGAGGAGGAGGAGAGGAGAAGGGGAGGGGGGGAGGAGGAGAGGAAGGGAGAGGAGAGGAGACAAAAGGAGAAAGATGAAGTGAAGAGAAATGTCGAGGAGGAGAGGAGACAGAGAGAAACAAGGAGAGGAGGAAGAAGAGGAGAGAACAAACCAGGAGAGGAGGAACATGGAGGAGCAAGGAAAGAAGAAGATAGGAAAGATAGGAGAGGAGAGAGGAAACTAGGATAAGAGAGGAGAGAAGGAACAAGAGGAGATGAAGAAGGAGAAATGATGGGAGGAAACTGTAGGAAGTCTTTCATTCATCCCTCTGCTGTATGGAAAAAGAGGAGGAACCAGACTGAACTGAGAGGAACTGAACCCTGAACTACAGCAAACAGGCAAACCACAACTCCAGCCCTGCCTCACATGTCCTGATGTTCCATCCTGTTCATGATCAGGTTGGACTGTTGAAGTAGATAAACCTTATTCCTAGGTGTTCCATCAGTCCTTCTGGTGTGGACGTCCTCCTGGTGTGGACGTTCCTGGTGTGGACGTCCTCCTGGTGTGGACGTTCCTGGTGTGGACGTCCTCCTGGTGTGGACGTCCTCCTGGTGTGTATGTTCCTGGTGTGGACGTCCTCTTGGTGTGGACGTTCCTGGTGTGGATGTTCCTGGTGTGAACGTCCTCCTGGTGTGGATGTTCTCCTTGTGTGGACGTTCTCCTGGTGTGAACGTCTTCCCGGTGTGGATGTCCTCCTGGTGTGAATGTCCTCTTGGTGTGGACGTCCTCCGGTTGTGGACGTTCCTGGTGTGGACGTCCTCCTGGTGTGAACGTTCCTGGTGTGAACGTTCCTGGTGTGGACGTTCCTGGTGTGGACGTTCCTGGTGTGGACGTTCCTGGTGCTCCTGCAGAGTTCTGGAGGACCGTCCCCATCTTCTGGGATCATCAGCTGTGGATCTGCTGCTTTTCAGCTTCTGTTTCCTGATCCTCACTAATGAGCTTTTCTGCTCAGTGACACAGACACCAGGAGATCCATACATGTACGGGGGGGGGCTGAAAAGTTCATAGCCTGACTCAGAAGGAGTTCTTCCACAGCAGTGAAACTGTGCAGACATTAAATTCTACCTCTCCTGATGCTAGCTGCATGGTTTCCTTCAGATAAACCCACAGTGGATAAATAATGTAGGACTTTGAACAGTAGGACTACAGACTTTTCATGTAAATGTTTGCTTTTCACCCCTCCCTCGTTCTCCCTCCCCCTCTTGAATTCTCTTCCCAGTTTTGCACAGTTGTTAAAGCTGGAGCATCAGCCCCTGTAGACACCATGTCAGCAGGAATGTCCTGGGGGGGGGCTCAGTCCTTTTTCTGCACACATTTGATCAGACCACGGTGACACGGATGGTTCACCAAATGTCTGTAGTACTACTGTTCAAAGTCCGACATTATTTCCCTAAATTACCATATTATCATAGTACTTTTGAACATTTGAGCACATTTCAACAATACCACGACAATAATGATAACCGTGATAATTTTAGTCACTGTAACCATGATAGGAAATTTTCATATCGTTCCATTCCTAAATACACTAATAGCACTAATAAACACTTAAGTGGAAGAATATAGAGGGTCTGCACATCCGTCACTTCCCCCCCAGGCCACGCCCCTCTCAGTCAGACTGAGTGTCTTAAACCAACCTGCTCAACATGACGGAGTATAGCAGTAAACACAGCCAGAGAAAAGGACCATGGGAAATCTGAAATTAAATGAAGGACAGTTGGACTGGACATGGATCTGTACGAGCTACCAAAGAACAAGTGGTCCATGAACACTGACATGTGGACACACATGGAGGATCCAGACCTGATCCAGGGGGGAGGGGGTCAGCGCTATTTGGACCTGAAACTAATATACATGGTTTCATCAGGACTGACAACCAGGGTCCAAAACTAGGACCAGAACCAGCTGATCCAAAGGCTCCAAAACTAGGGTCCAGAACCAGCTGATCCAAAGGTCATTTCCAGTCCAGCGTGGACTGACCCCAGTGAATCTATGCATGATCTACTGGGATTGAGCAGATTTACTGAGTCTAGTTCAGATCCAGTCCTTTATCCAACACAGATACTACTGCTTTGGACCAGCAGGGCACCACTGGATTCTGGGAAATTGGCAGATTTACACCACCTGGTTTAAATGAACACATTATTCTGATCATATTATGGCTTTATTGTCAGAATATGACGACTTTAATCTCATAAACCAATGACATTTTTGTTAAATTATGAGTTTTTTTTATAATTACGACTTTATTCTCATAACATTGTGATTCTTTTTGTATTCGATTTTATTTTCATAAAAATACAGGTTTTATCTCCATATTTTCTGACTTTCTTCTGGTAGTGCCCAGTGTTTTTCTTTTCTTCTGTGGTCCTAATACTCTGTCGTAGCTTTATTCTCCAGTTCCTTCGTATTTGTAAAACTAGGTTGGCCTCAGTTTCAGTTAGTTTACTAATCATGTAGGAGCACAAGGTTCACAATCACAAAATGAAGACAAAAACCAGGAAAGATCTGATCATGAAACCAAGAGCTGCACTAAGAAGGAGCGTTAGCCAAAACAATAGGTCATTTCAGGTCTGATTGGACCCAAAAATACAGCATCAGTGAATGTTAGCTGACACCAAACAGGATCCACAGATCTAGGTTTGGTTTCCTGGATTTGTGGATCCATCTCCTTCTCTTTTCTTTGTCTTTTGGTATCTGTAAAACGATAGCTCCCACTGCTTTAAGAACCTGAAAATACAATCAATCTCACAACAGCTCTGCCCCATTTTTGACTCAATATTGTTCTTCAGTTTAGACAGGATTGAAGCCAACGCTGTCACTCTTCTCCCTCTTTCTGACACTCAGTGGGTGGAACTGCAGTGACTTCCGCTAGCGGTGACGTCACATGCAGACCCTCTACCGCGATAATAATGATAACCGTGATAATTTTGGTCACAGTAACCATGACAGGAAATTTTCATATCGTTACGTTCCTAAATACACTAATAGCACTAATAAACAGTTAAGTGGAAGAATATACAGATAATATAAATGAGAGCAAGTGCATCTTAGACAGAGGCTCTCATGAACACCGGAGAGACGAAATGAAAACATATGTAGTAGCTCACACTGTCAAGACCTCGCTTAGCAATTCAATCACTGAGCAAAAATACGGTCTCGCATATTTTTACAATAATTAATGATTGTGTAGGCTGGAGTATAGTCGGTGTAGTGTTGGTTTTGTGTTTGGCAGTGTTTTCTTCAGCCCAGCTGGAGTGTTAAAGGTCAACAGAGATGGGGAGATGTTTACAGCACAAATTACATCCAAGCGCAGAAGCCCGGGGAGCGCTTCCAGGCTCCGATGGGCCCGGCTCCACTCATTAGCTAGAACTGCAGCAGCTCCATCAGGGTCAGGAGATCTGACAACAGCACTTCACACATAAACTAGTGCACTTGGATTTGGTTTTCTATTCGGAGCCACAGAAGAAACGTTCCAACGAGAATGTGCTGTTCGAGTACCACTGCACACCAGCTAACCTGACACCAACGCTCTGCAGCCACTGGTGTGGAGGTTAAAGAGAGAACAAGTGAACAGATACAGAAGTGGACACCAGTCTGAGGCCAACGTTAACCCATGAAGACCCAAACATCCACTGACGACTGATGTAAAAAATGAAATAACTGGTCATCCACTAATCCTAACAATACATGTCAACAATTGGTGTAAAATGCATTTCTTCATCTTTTGAAATAAGTAATGAAAGAAAAAATAATGAATTGATTATTATTATTAACTAACGAACTGGATTTAACAGACGACATCACATCACCCCTGTCCTACACTGTAAACAAAACAAAACAAAACAGTATTATTTTGGCAGCAGGGGTGCCGAAAAAATACTGTAAAATAACAGAAAACAACCATCTCATAAAAATACGGTAATTTTCTCATTTTATTATATTTTTTTTACAGTATTAAACTTTAACAGTTTAATCTTATAAATAGAAAAGAAATATTTGTGAAATTACGATACATTTGCAAATGTATTTTAACTGTATTTTTCTGTGAAAAAAAGATTCTTTTAAAAAATTTAAATGTTTTGGTTATTCACAGTTACAGTTTTTTCATGTTATTTTCCATTTGACATGTAAAATCACAGTCTGTTTTTGTCATTTCATTGATATTTTCCTGTATCTTAAAAATACAGGAAAAATCTGTAAAATAAACATTGAAAATTCTGTTAAATTACAGATTTTTTTTAACAGTGCAGAAAAACTTATGGATTCATGATACTGAGGATATGACTAAGGTGTGACAGATCTGATGAAAAATTGGGGATGTGTGTCATACGCAGCTTTAATACCTGCTGATCCACTAATCCTATCAATCCATGTCAATAATTGGTGTCAAATACAGTTCTTCATCTTTTCATGGTCATTAGATATGACCATATTTGGACGTTCAGAGTCTCAGTAGTTACCGTGGAAACACCGTCATCTTCTACAACATTGATTCACCAGTTTAAAACAAATAAAGAAAAATTGTTGACTGTTAGGGAAGAGATTCAGGTGAGTAATCGCAGACAGACTGATGAATTTGTGACACTGAGGCTATGACTCAGGTTTGACAGATTTGATGAAAAAGTGCTGATGTGTGTCAAACGCAGCTTTAACAGTTTGCATCAGTAGGTGGTTTTAGTTTCCAGTGGTTGTTTGGGTCTTTATGGGTTAAATGACATTTGGTGACTTTTCTTGTTTCTCTTGATGGAGTTTATACAATAGAATACAAGGGATCCAAACATGGTCCAGGGTCAGTGGATGTCGGCGACAGTCAGCTTATTAACTAATTGATTTTTATTTTATGGATAGTGTCATACATTAATAACAGGAAACAGTCGTATGGAGGATGGAGACTGTAAGGTTATAACAATGACATGGATGATAAAATTTTACCCTCACTGCTTTTTAATCACACACAGTAGGAAATTTAATTATGATGTTGAAATGATTTATATGCTGTTCAGAACACCCTGTGGAGTGTTGGAGGGTTTGAGGGACTCATCTGTGCATGAACAATGATCAGTGCCTTTAAAAAAAAAAAAAAAAAAACACCTTTAAATCATAGTATCTGTTAGTTCACATGCACCCATCCGGTCATGTATCCATGCATGCATTCCCTTTCCCTGTGGTTTAAATGCATGTGCATGTATTATTAAATGTGAGGATCCTGTGATTTAACACCCAAGAGAGGCAGCGTTTGTTTCAGCGAACAAACCCTAACAAGGGAAAGCAAAACAGATTAGGAGAACAAATTAGCATGGAATTACACACATACTTAAAGGAGAATTGCACAGAATTTCAGCATCCGCATGTTTTATTCAGCGCGCCTTGGGGTAATTCAGTTTGTTTACGTAAGCAGGCTTTACGCTTGAGCATAAGAACAGATAATGATAGAGAAACACAGTCAGAGGGACAGCTGCGGAATTACAGAGTGATCAAATATGTACAGTTTGGAAATGAATGTGAATGATCTGAAAATTCAGCATCCTTGACAATGTGCATTACATTCAACAATTATATAAATACACAGTGTAGAAGAATATATAACATATGACAACTACTAAATGGAGTTTTAATTGTTAGTTTCTATAAAAAAAAAACATTCATTCATTCATTTTCATTCATTTATTTGTTTTCGAGCAGAGGCAACAAAACTTTTATGTGTAAAAGGAACTAATATCAGAGCAAATACATGAATAAATAAAGGTGATCAAGACAATATAGAAATTGCCATGTACACTAGTAATAACAAAAGAAATTCAATAAGTTTTACTCAAAAAGGAGTGTGAAGACATTGGAATGACAGTTTTAAAAACCGCTTATATATTTTTAATTTGGTGCAATATAAATAAAGTTGAATTGAAGCTGCTCTGAGGCATTAATAGTTATGAAATAAAGTGTACTGTTAAATGCACAGTAACAGAAGGATCTAAATTAGGCAAAATAAAAATAGTCACGTTTCCATTGACCGTCAAAACAGTTATTTTTCAGGAAAGTGGAAGAACAATGTATATTTTAAATAAATGAATGGAGTTAAGAGACGTAGTCACAAGCCGTTTTCAACACTTTTCATTGGTTGAATATTTCTGAAACTGTCAGGCTAACGTGAAGACTGACCAATAGACAAAAAAAAAAAAAAGACCAAAAATGGACTTGGACTCGACAATATGAACATTTAGACCTTGTATTAACCTCCTGATGAGAGTTTCACAGCTTTACTTTAAACATAAACATACTACTTTTGTGGTCGTTCCCCAATGATTTTGTTCTCTATATTCAGCCATTTTTAAGTGATTTATCACCATTTATTATAATATTATCCTCTGTATTTTGCTTTTTCCAGTGTGAATCATGTATTTTTCCATATGTAATTCACTGATCATGATCATGTTGATGTTGATGAAAACTCAGATTAAAGTTGAGGGTTGTTATATCAGAAAAAGAAAAAAAAGTAAAGAGAACAGTTAAGAAGAGCTCAATAAGAAACTACCAGACCATTCACTGTGGAGGAATCAGTAATTGTAGGGATTCAGTCAACTGTCTCATGTACAGCAACACAAACCTGAACTCAAACAATAAAGGTGAACAGCACTGCTAATGCTAATGCTAAGACAGTGGTTCCAGCCTTTTTGTCTCCTGACCCCATTTTAACATCACAAATTTCTGGCGACCCCAGACATTCAAAACGGAGACATTTTTCTCTTAGATGTCTTAGCGGGTCCAGGCAGGTGGAGAAATCTTTCCATTCTCTGTTCGGTCCGGTTTTGACTGTGTCCGACAGGTTGAAGCGAAGTAATGTGTGCAGTCACATGATCGGGTCAATCAAGCTATGCCCTCTCAGATATTACATCCTGCATTTTATTTGAACTGCAGTTTTATTTGGAAAAATGTGTGGTGTTTTAATTATAATGAAATATATTTTGAATCGTTAAAAATATTTTTTATTAGTAATTTATTTACATTTTTTTTATCAATTACTACAAATTTCAGGTGACCCCATATGAATTCCATGTGACCCCACGTGGGGTCACTGCTCTAAGACCAAACCGATGTATGATATGTCATCACCTTCTAAAATAATTGCCTCCAGAGAATTGTGGGCATTGAAATGTGGTTCAACAAAACTCATAATAAAGACAGTAGAATATCAAAGGGAGCCTCATATACTTAATGAAGTTTCCTTTGGCAAAGCAAATTTGTTCAGCACCAGAAGGAGTCAGATTACCATTCTACTGTTATGATGATGGACAAGACAAGTAAAAAAAAAAAATACATAAATAAATAAATAATAAAAATAAATAAATGAAAATTAAAAAAAAAAAAAGTTTTTTGTTTTTTTTGCCTAAATCTATATATCTATAAATCTCATAAATATAATAACCTTCAGCTTTTATCCAAGCTTTTAAGAACATCTACATGATCAGTGAATAAAATATAGGAAAATACCTGATTTTTTTCACTTAAAGATACAGTTCTTTATCTGTTCATGGTCATCAGATATGATCATATTTGGATGTTCAGAGGCTCCGTAGTTACCGTGGAAACACCGTCATCTTCTACAACATTGATTCACCAGTAAAACCCATGGAGTTGGATCAATGGTTAATGTTTAGTTAATGTTTAGTTAATGACAGATTTGCAGTTTTTCTCTGTTTTTGATAATAATAACTCTCAACTTTAATCTGAGCTTTTAGGAACATCTACACGACCAGTGAATTAAGTACAGGAAAATAACTGATTTACACTGGAAAAATGTAAAATACAGAGGATAATGTCATTATGTCATTAAATGGTGATGCACCAAAAAGCAGCCAGACTACCGTTCTGCTGTTATGATGCTGGACAAGACAAGTTTAAAATAAATAAATAAATAAATGCATTAAAATAAATAAATAAAAATCAATTTTAAAAAATAGAATTGTGTTTTTAGTTTTTTTTTTTTTTTTGCCTAAATCATCAAATACTCAATTTCTGTTTTTTTTGTGTTTTCTGAAAAATGACAAAACAATTTTAAAGACAGTTTTAGGAAGGTGACGATATACAAAATGAGGGGTTTTCAAAATAGGCTCAGATCACAGTATATTAAATATATCTGGTGTAAATGTAATCGTTTATGTGCTGGATAATGTGTCCTGGATCCAGATCCTGAAGCCCAGGTGTAAAGGGGGGGGTCAGGGGGGGTCGTCCACACAGTCAAACCTGCGGTCGATGCTGTGTCCTCTCTTAAACGTCGTGTCTCTGTGGGACGGTCCGTGTGCAGAGTGGCTTCAGCTCCTTTCAGACACTCATCGATAAGCCATTTTTCTCACCTCTGTGGTGTCGTTTGTCCGGACGGCAGAACCCAATAGAATCCATTATATCGAGCCCTGCCTTGGTTTCAGTTGGACAGTGGAGCTCGCTGTGCGTTGACAGTGACCAATTGAACGCTCAGATCCAGTCTGTTCTGTCCAATGCAGCTCAAGGAGAATGCAGGGGGATTGGGATTCTGCATTTGCCAATAGACTCCGTTACAGATTCTGCTCTTTATCTCCCCTCTATCTTCTCTTCCAGCTTGAACTTAAATGCTCCCTTTTAGATCAGGGGTGTCAAACATGCGTCCCAGGGGCCAAATGCATCCCCCCAAAGGTTCCAATCCAACCCAGGGATGAATTTACAAACTAGGGCTGCTCGATTATAGAAAAAAAAAAAAATTCACGATTATTTTAGCAATAATTGAAATCACGATTATTAAAGACGATTATTTGTTCACCTTAAAGTTGTTTATTTTTTTCTTGCAAAACAATGTAAAAATATACTCTTTAAATATAAATAAAGCTTTTAACCACTAAAGCAAAGTATGTTCACTTTTGTATGAAACAAAAAAATCTTTGAATGCAAATAAGTGTACTGTAAATTCAAGTAAGTTTCCTTTTGTAAATAAATAGTGCACTGGAATTAAACTGCTATAGACTTGCCATAGAACTGTAGCAATTTAAAAAAAAAAAAAAAAAAAACTCACTTAAAGTGCAAATTATAAATTCAAGTATGTTCAATGTAGTATGAAACAGTAAATTCAGTGGCGTGCTGTGAGGTTTCAGTTCAGGCCTTCTGTATACATCAGCCATCTAGAATACGCACATTAGGGTTATACGGGTTAGGTTAGGTTAGGTTAATACGGGAGTTGCAGCGTAAAGAGATTCGGAAACTGAAGATTGCATTGCGGACGAAGTTGTTTTTATGTGTTTTAGTTTTTCATAAGATTATGATAACGGTGGCGGTGGTTAAACTTTAGATGGTTACAAAGGTTTGTTGTGTTAGCGGTCGGTGCGGACACAACTACGAAACACTTTTTGCACGTGATGTGTTTTTGCTCTTCGTCTTCTTCATCAAACCCAAAGTGATTCCATACAGTTGAACTGGACTTGCCTTTTTTGTTTACCAAGCACTTCTGCTGTGATTCTCCTGCCATTTGTCCAGACCGCTAGGTACAACTTTCCTCTTGGGGTGGACCTGCCGGCTAGCAGGCAGCAGTAGCTTAGAGGGGGGCGGGGCAGAGCAGCTCATGGGAGCTTGCGTGCGAGTGAATTAAAACAACTCAAAATTAATAATCATTTTTTCTTGATTACATAATTTTTGTAATCGTTGCGTCTAATAATCGAAATCGTAATTGAATTTCGATTAATTGCACAGCCCTATTACAAAGTGTATAAATTCCACAGTCCAGGCTGTGGAACTCATTTTAGTGTGGGTTCCACATCCAGACCAATCTGATCTACAGTCCAATAATAACAGCAGAAGAACCCACACAAAAGAAGGACTGCAGATTTACTACTGGGTTTGATGTGAGAAAAATAAAATTACATTATGTCTATAAATAATACAAACGTCACATTTTTGTCTTTGTTTTAGTGCAAAAAAATAACATTAAATTATGAAAATATTTACATTTACAAACTATCCTGTAACAATAAAATGTGAATAACCTGAGCAAGTATGACCAACCTGAAATGTCTGTATTAAATTCAGCACAATTTGAACTCTTTTCTTCCTGTTCCTCAGTGTTTAGTATCTTTGTAGATCTGATCCAGAATGCACATGGACTAATGAGAAGTTACTACTCAAAAATCACCCAAATTCACTCAAAAATTACCCTAAAACCACCTAAAAATTGCTCAAAACCACCTAAAATTCACCCAAAAATTACCCTAAAAGCACAGAAAAATTACTCAAAAACCACCTAAAAATCACCCACAAACACCTAAAAAACACCCAAAAATTACCCAAAAAAACATCTAAAAATCACCCAAAAATTACCCAAAAATTACCCAAAAAACATCTAACATTATGCCTATAAATAACAACTTCAAATTTGAGTGCAAAAAATAACAGTAAATTATGAAAATATTTACATTTCCAAACTCTCCTGTACCAATAAAATGTGAATAATCTGAACAAATGTGACCAACCTGAAATGTCTGTATTAAATTCAGCACAATTTGAACTCTTTTCTTCCTGTTCCTCAGTGTTTAGTATCTTTGTAGATCTGATCCAGAATGCACATGGACTAATGAGAAGTTACTACTCAAAAATCACCCAAATTCACTCAAAAATTACCCTAAAACCACCTAAAAATTGCTCAAAACCACCTAAAATTCACCCAAAAATTACCCTAAAAGCACAGAAAAATTACTCAAAAACCACCTAAAAATCACCCACAAACACCTAAAAAACACCCAAAAATTACCCAAAAAAACATCTAAAAATCACCCAAAAATTACCCAAAAATTACCCAAAAAACATCTAACATTATGCCTATAAATAACAACTTCAAATTTGAGTGCAAAAAATAACAGTAAATTATGAAAATATTTACATTTCCAAAATCTCCTGTACCAATAAAATGTGAATAATCTGAACAAATGTGACCAACCTGAAATGTCTGTATTAAATTCAGCACAATTTGAACTCTTTTCTTCCTGTTCCTCAGTGTTTAGTGTCTTTGTAGATCTGATCCAGAATGCACATGGACTAATGAGAAGTGGAGGAAGAAGGTTGGTAAAATTGCACTGATTTTTCTTAAGAAATTTCAGTTTTTCAGGTTTTTCACATCTGTTTTGTTTGGATAGTTTATAAAAGTAAATATTTTCATTATTTAATGGGGGGGGGTTTGCGTTAAAACAAAGACATAAATTGTCAGTTGTCATTATTTCTAGGTTCTTCTGTTCTTATTTGACTGGTTGGGTCCACTGCAGATCAAATCAGGCTGTATATGGAACCTGAAAGAACAGGAGATTGACAGTCCTGCTTTTAGACATTTCCTGTCCAGATATAGTTCCCTTTTTTTGATTCCTGTACTAACAGATTACACTGCATTGAGTTTTATTAGCAGCTCATAATGAGAGGATGAATAATCTTTATATTATATATTTTATCTGTATTTTTTAATGCTTTTACTCTGAAAATAGAACCTGCTCCTGTAATACTGTAAGAACTTGATGTGCTTGAGATCCTTTGGTGTGTTCTACAGAAGATTACACCCACAGTCTGGGGCGACACGAGCAATTCTGGGCCCCGTGAAAGGTAAACATAGTGGACCTTTCATAAAATTCAGTATTTTTTTCGATCTGTTGAAGTGTGTGTGTGTGAGGGGGGTTGTATGTGGGGTAGGGGCAACACTTATACATGTGGGAGTGCAGTCCATAACGCTGGCGTGAAATAGAAGTGAAACTTAAAATACTTTCAATGTTCGACTCCCGGCTTCTATTCCTCTTTTATGCAGCGGATCTTACACGAAATGTTCACAACTTCTAACCTGCACCTGGACCCCTCCACTGCTCTATAGGCCACCCCACAAACGCCAGGCCCAATGAATTTGTCACATTTACCCCCCCCCCCTTACAGCGCCCCAGCGTACAGTACTACACTGTAAAAAAAAAAAACCAAAACATAAAAAAAACGGTATTATTCCAGCAGCAGGGGTGCCGAAAAAATGCTGTAAAAAAACGGAAAATCAAAATACAGTAATTTTCCATAATTAAAATACAGTTTTTTGCCCCAATTTTACATGAGATTTTGCTTTTTTTTTTTTTTTTTTTTTTTACTTTTTAATGTTTAATAGAGAATATTTACATGTATTAAAACAATCCAATTCCCTATAAATATATATATAAATAATTTTCAATGAGACTCAGTTGTCCAATCCACTGATAAAAACTGTATTTGGACAGTTTATCAGTGCTTATACATGTTATACATTCACAAAAATACATTTATTCAACATTTTTGTTGTGAAACCTCCTGTAATTACACAAGATATTTGTCAATTAACAAACAAGTCTGGTTCAACTGACAGAACAAATACTTCTTTTATGGTTAATTGTCAGTAATTTTATCTCATTTTATTTATTTTTTTTTTTTTTACAGTATTAAACTTTAAATTAACAGTTTAATCTCATAAATAGAAAATAAATATTTGTGAAATTCTGATACATTTGCAAATGTATTTTAACTGTATTTTTCCGTGAAAAAAGAAAAAATTTTCTTTTAAAAAAATGGAAATTTTATGGTTATTCACAGTTACAGTTTTTTCATGTTATTTTACATTTGACATGTAAAATCACAGTCTGTTTTTGTCATTTCAGTGATATTTTCCCGTATCTTAAAAATGCAGGAAAAATCAGTAAAATAAACAGTGAAAATTCTGTTAAATTACAGATTTTTTTTACAGTGTAAAAAACAGATTTTAATTGCAGTTTCAGTTCCACTTCTACTTTGTAACTGAAGGCACTTTTAATCCGATTGCATTAACGCCCAGGATTTAAAAGATTGAACAAATACATGATGTCAAAGCTGTTGTGATCAACCACCTGTCTGCCAGTAAAGAGGATTCAGAAGGTCTGCATCTTCATCAGAATAAACATTTTCCTCCTCATTCAAATCATTGATGGAAAAGCTGAGCACAAATGATGAACTCAGACTCATATTAGAGTAATGGGAGTAAAAACGCCTATGTTTGGTCCTTATATTCCAGGTGCTTTGTGATCAGATGTTGGCTTCGTGGCTTTGTTTACTCGCTCCTGGAAACACCTCATCATTGACCTCAGTACAAACAAACTGGACTTTATTGAGAGTTCAGCTTCAGTTTGGTGTCAGGAGATGATTCAAGTATTTGTGTGTGTTGGCGAATAAAGCCAAGAAACAGCAACAGCAGGAATGTTTGTTACACAACCAGTGAAATGAGTGATTTAAGACAGATCAGTGCGATGTCACAATCAGAATTTACCACCGTCGGAGAAACTGACACGTTTTGTGTTTTGGTGCAAACAGTTCACGTCTGTAGATACGCACTTTTAAAGACAACACCATGAATGTACATGATTATTTTTTGGACTCCCCTGGCCTTGGGCACTGTAAAAGGTGGGTGAACATGACACATTCATGGGGCCCAGTATTCCCAGGGGGCCCAGTGGGTATAGGCTGTGAAAATGTCACATAAGCTCCGGAATAAAAGAGAGGCATAGAAACTGGGAGTCGGTCATCCAAAGTTAAGTTTCACTTTTGGTTTCGGTGCCAGTTATGGTAGTTTCACACCCCCATGTATATACCTACCTCCAGGCCCTACACCATGTACGTACCCCCCCAACAAATTTACAGATACTTGATTTTATGAAGGGCCTACAATGCTTACCTTTCATGGGGCCCACAATTGCTAGTGGCGCCCCAGGCCCTGGGCTCTGGACCCTTAACCCTTTATCAGGCAAGTGACTAGTGTTTGGTGATTTCCACATACATAAGACAGTGACAGTAGCAGTTCCAGTGGTCTACAGGGTCTGTAAGGTCCACCTCTGAGGTCCAATGTGGTCTACAGGGTCTGTAAGGTCCACCTCTGCATGAACAGTGAGAACAGCCCAAAAAATTATCCACTGTATATTTTTAAAATAACTTTATTTTTAGCGCACTGACCTCCACTTCCAGTGGGTTACTTCCTTAGCATTAGCCACATTAGCTGAAGACCTTAAAAATTTTCAGCCTATGCTTTTGTTTTTTGTGATGGCCTTAATTTTAAAGCAAGAGACCTTTGGTTAAACAGTGCACCCCTAATTGAGAAGGTGGATGATGGTTTTTTTTTTTTTCATAGTGGATAATTTTTTGGGCTGTTCTCTTTTTTTTTTCTTACAGTGGATAATTTTTTGGGCTGTTCTCTTTTTTTCTTACAGTGGATAATTTTTTGGGCTGTTCTCTTTTTTCTTATAGTGGATAATTTTTTGGGCTGTTCTCTTTTTTTCTTATAGTGGATAATTTTTTGGGCTGTTCTCTTTTTTTTCTTATAGTGGATCATTTTTTGGGCTGTTGTACCTCTGGGCCACCGTAGAGTATGGATGATAAAGAATAATATGTTCCTCTGTGAATTATAGAAGTGCAACACACACTCTGAACCCCCCCCCCGAATGTTACATAATAAAATCCAATACGTCCATTTTCTAACTGTGCTGACTTCACCCTCACCGCTGGAACTGGTCGTGATGACTTAATATTGACAAACCGGACACATTTTTCCAAAGTAAATGCTGTTCTGTTCAATTTTCGTATAAGACCCTCAACAGTTTCTTCGGTCATAGTTTTTTTTTTTTTTTTGGTGACGTATGAAACTCACCACCGCTCTTGTTCTCCTCAGTCTGTTGCTGCTGCTGTCCTCATTACAGCCACACATAAGGTCAGTCAAACCCTCCAGAACTATATGGAGACAGCGAGACAGATGGGGACGGACAGACAGACTCCAGTAGATGGACAGAGCAGTGTCAAAACGCAGAGCTCCAGCTCTGCCATTCCGGCATGAGGAACTATAAATGGGTCTCTTAATTAAGGTCCCTAAGCCCCATACATGTCGCCAAAGGCTGTTACTGCTACTCTCATCCAACTAATATGGTTTTTATAAGAGCCTGCAGGGGGGAAGTATGGAGAGAGAGACGAATGAGAGGAAAAAAAACAGGGAGTGAGTGCAGTGGTCATGCATTAGACATTTGGTAACAAAACGCTGTATGTTTATGCTGAATTATAGACTCTGTTAGGAGTGAATATTGTAAAGGTGGGTCCCACTGTAAACACTGAACATTTACTGTGTTTGAGAATAAATACATGAAAAAAATGCATCCCATAATGACCGTATAGGTCATTTGTCCCTTCCCTCTGACACACAGGGGTGTTTTTTTTATTTTTTTATTTTTTTATGACTGGCCCTACGGGTAACAGGAGAAATGCCACCGCTAACGATGACATGTAAAAATTCACTGCTGTATTTTTGCTGTCACAGTTTTATGGGCACAGTTTGGAGAAGCTGAAGCACAAAAACAACTGGGTTAGATAGAAGGAAAATAATAATAATAATAATGATAATAATAATATTCAGATTACTGCAAGTACAAAAACATTTGTTCTAGTTATTAAATGATAATTATTATTATGTTTAAAATACATTTACTAATATTAATAATTTATTTTATTTTCTATTTGATTTATAGCAGCAGAATTATATTATTTCTATTTTTCTATATTCTGTTGTCTCCAAAAATTGGGGGAAAAATGGTAAAACAAATTCATTATAAATATATTAAAGACATTTTGAGGGGTTTTCTTTCTTCCCGTACCGAACCGAAAAAACCCCCGAAAACAACCAAAAACAACCGCGGCTTTGAAAACCGAAAATGTACCAAACCGAAAATTTTGTGTACTGTTACAGACCTAATAAGTTAACATAATTGTTATTGTTAGTCTGTGTAACTTCATTACTGATGTTAGCAGGATGTAGGGTTAAGTTTAACGTTAGTTATCTGTTAGTTACTGCATGATTAGTTAGTAACGGTCAATACCACAAGATCAGAATTGGTGTTAGCTCGCAATAATGTTAGGTAGTGAATTATTAACTTACAAATGAAACAAACATGAGCAAACATATATATCTAAAACTTATTTGAGCATCTTACAGAATGTAAAACCAAATTTCATTGTATTGTACAATGGTATTTTACAATGAGAATAAATTCTATTCTATTCTATTCTATTCTATTCTATTCTATTCTATTCTATTCTATTCTATTCTATCAATCAATCAATTTATTATGAAATTATTACAACAGTTAAAATGGACAGTTCATCTACAGAAACATTTTTGTAACAGGACCCCCTAGTGCTCAGCTTATAAATGGGGGCCCTTAGACATGTGAGAAGAGACACTATTTCTATTATAATCTTTAATAAATTCAGATGTTCTAAATGATTACAAATATATTTAAAAATATTTACCTATCTGTTTAAGGATGTCTCATTTCATTCCTTTTCCTGCGTCCTATTATAGTCAGCATATTCCAATATTCTCAGATAATTTCACAGACAGACATGGGCCTTTATTCACATAAATAAAGAGTTTACATGGTTTATATATCAGCCGTGTGGGGCTTTGGGTCAGGTGTATTTTTGAAGTGGCTCTGTTTGTTCATGTTTCTTTTTTTTCTTATTCTTTTCTATTCATTCTGGTTTGAGGTTTTGGTTTAATGTGGAGTCTTAATACTTTTTAATCTTAACCGAACTGAGCTCCAAGGTTATTATCGTTAACGAAAACTAACGAAATGACAAAAACTAGAATTGTAAAAACATTTTCTTTAACTGAAATAGATAAAAACTAGAATTAAAAGAAAAAAACGATAACTAACTGAAACTTTATTGTGTGTTTACGAAACTAACACTTATAAAAAAATTATGGATAAAGTTCCCTTCATTTTCATCTTTGTCAATGTCAGATTGAAATGAAATTGATTTATTTCCCTCGAGCAGTTTTCTGTGCTGTCACCATACGACACTTTTTGGTCCGTCACTTGTGGTTTCCAGTCGTCTTCTGGTCCCCACTCTACCTGGAAACATGGAGACTAAAATTGGGAGAAAGCAGCAGAGTCCTGTCTGGGATTTATTTGAATACGACGACAAAGAAGAGAAAAGAGACGACTGAACTACAACTAAACTAAAACTAAGCATTTAGAAGATAACGAAAACTAATATAAACTAGCAAACCTGCTCTAAAAACTAATTAAAACAAACTGAATTAGAGAAAAAAAGTCAAAACTAAATAAAGCTAAACTAGAATGAAAAAAACAAAAACTAAACTGTAAAAAAAAAAAAAAAAATTGTATTATTCCAGCAGCAGGGGTGCCAAAAAAATTCTGTAAATAACAGAAAATAACCATCTCATAAAAATACGGTAATTTTCCATAATTAAAATATATTTTTTTGCCCCAACTTTACATGAGATTTTGCTTTTTATTTTGACTTTTTTAATGTCTAATAAAGAAAATTTTACATGTATTAAAACAATCGAATTCCCTATAAATATATATATAAATAATTTTCAATGAGACTCAGTTGTCCAATCCACTGATTAAAAACTGTATTTGGACAGTTTATCAGTGCTTATACATGTTATACATTCACAAAAATACATTTATTCAACATTTTTGTTGTGAAACCTTCTGTAATTACACAAGATATTCGTCAATTAAAGGTCCCGCATTATGCAAATCTCACTTTGTGACAGTTTTCTTACAGTAGTGTGTTGCAGTAGCCTCATTGTGAGGTTCGAATTTGAAAACTGTCTGTTTCCTCCCTGCCTTACTACACCACATTTTGTGAAAATGCCTGCTCAAACGGCCGAGTTTGAGTTGGGTCCGCTTATGACGACATAAGCGGATTTAACTCCTCCCCCTGACTGTGCCCCCACCCTGCATGAAAAGGTAAGCCCCGCCCTGGCAAAGTACCTCTTGGACAACAAACATGGCGAAGGCGAGGCACGCAAGTTGTGGTGTTGTTGGCTGCACACACTAACCACCTCCGAGCCTCTCCGTAAAAAGTGGCTGGATTCTGTCTGTGATGGTCATGGACCAAACAACATTCCCAAACGCTTGCATATGTGTGCCCGGCATTTCACAGACGAGTGTTTTTCGAACATGGGCCCATACAGCTGCGGCTTAGCACAAAGACTCCGAAACAAGAAGGACGCAGTACCAACGCTTCGTGACCCAAGTACAAGTGTGGGAGATGGAAGTTCTTCTCATTTTTTTGTATCTTTACTGCATAACCCTACATTGCGGATAAGCTGGTGGTTGTTGATGTGTACATCTAACGTTAGCATGGCAGCTAACATAGCTCGGTTACTGCTGCTAACGTTTGCGTCCCCGTTAACATGCAAGAGCTGATAATATCAAGAGACATTCAACAGAACTCCTTTGAACACGGGCCTTTTGTGGTTGGCATCAGTATAGTTAGCATCAAGCTTGTTAGCAGCTGCCTGCATTAGTGGCGGCAGGCGTCTTTCCGTGTCAGGTCCACGAACCCGACACAACACCGCCGTTTTCCGTTGGGGCTCAGTCACGCCTCAAGGCAAAGAAAGCCAGTGTTTGGAAAGACGTTCTGTCTGAGACATGTGTATGATGGCTTCACAGTCAACATTAGCGCATAGTACCGCTAGCGTAAGCCGCGTCCTCTCCCAGAGAGGGGAGGGGGAGTGGGCGTGGACAGATGCGTTCATTTGCATACCCGGAAGCAGGCCCAGAAACAGCCTGTTCTGAGGAGGGCTGGTGAGAGTGACTTTTTCGACCGCTGAAACTCCGAAAAAAGGATGATTTTGGGACGAACAAACTTAAATACTATGTTTTTGGGCTTCTGAGACCTATATGACGTGACTGAAAAATAGCATAATACGGGACCTTTAACAAACAAGTCTGGTTCAACTGACAGAACAAATACTTCTTTTACGGTTAATTGTCAGTAATTTTATCTTGTTTTATTATAATTTTTTTTTTTTTTTTACAGTATTAAATGTTAAATTAACAGTTTAATCTCATAAATAGAAAAATAAATATTTGTGAAATTACAATACATTTGCAAATGTATTTTAACTGTATTTTTCTATGAAAAAAGAAAAAAATTCTCTTAAAAAACTGAAATTTTATGGTTATTCACAGTTACAGTTTTTTCGTGTTGTGTTACATTTGATATGTAAAATCACAGTCTGTTTTTGTCATTTCACTGATATTTTCCTGTATCTTAAAAATACAGGAAAAATCTGTAAAATAAACAGTGAAAATTCTGTTAAATTACAGATTTTTTTACAGTGTATTATAACCTTGCTGAGCTCTCATTCTCCTTTTTGTTACCGATAACGTCTGAATGTGGGAATGTAGGCCAAACGGCATGTAGGCCAAGCGGTGAAAACAGCATGTTAATAAGCTCTGGAGAGTCGAAATGCACAGAAAAAAAAACAAAAAAACAAAAACGTACAGATCGGAACGGCTGGCGCTGTGCACTCAGCACAAAATTATCACCCTGTCAAATGCGCTGACGGATGAGCCGTACACATCACAATGCTGATGAGAGAAATGTTTACTGTGAATAGATAACAGATGTGATGGTGAATTATTTATTTCAATAATGTCTTCCATTTCTGTAATGTCATTGCTGACGGCAGCAAGCGACAGATCGAGCCACAAATGTACAGAGAGAGAGAGAGAGAGAGAGAGAGATGTGCTGTCAGCTATAGACGTGCTATTGTCACTACTAATAAACCATGGCAGTCTTGTGACTAATTAGCCATAATTTTGCTCATCGGGGCTTTGAGAAATGTTTGAAAATCTCGCCCCAGTCACAGCCTCGTTGTGCCAGGAGGAATGTCAGAGCCAGGCTGGGGCTAAGTGGTGCTGGCACGGCATCAACAGACGCTGGCATGTGTCGACTCAAAAACTCTGGGAATGGCCCCCAGCCCCCCAAGAACTCCACAACAGTTGGAGGAAAGTTTGGGGGGGGGGGGGGGGGGGTCTATGGCTACAGCGTCCTCCTCTCCTCTGACCTTGATGCAAAATGTCGGTTTGCTGGTGTCAGTATTTTTTATTTTTTTTTATTTAACCAGGAAAGAAAAGATCCTATTGAGAGTAAGAACCTCTTTTCTAAGGGAGTCCAGACCAAGAGGCAGCAGGAAATACAACATACAGGAATTTACAGGGCAAGTTAAACTATGAAAAACAAGTGCAAGTTATTGAGTTATGCCACCTTTCTGTTAGTGCACAGGTGTCAAACTCACTGTAGTTTAGGGGCCACATCTTCCCAGTATGATCTGCAGTGGTCCGGACCAGTAAACTAATAACATAATAATATAGAAATAATGCCAACTCCAAACATTTCCATGTGTTTTATAGTGCAAAAAGTAAAATTACATTATGGAAACGTTTACATCTGTAAATTATTCTTTTAAAAATGTGAATAACATGAACCATGATAAAACTGAAATTTATTAAGAAAAATAAGTGCAGTTTTGTAAATGTGCATTAAAACTTACAGATCACAATGGATCTGCAAATACACCAAATATTTTAGTAACTGGCAGAATATTAGTAAAATTGCACGTACTTCTCTCAGGACATTTCTAGTTTTTCATATTTTTTGTGAAAGGCTAGTTTAAAAATGTACACATTTTCATGCAATTTCACTTTTTTTCTTACACTAAAATAGATGAAAAATTTGGAATTGTCATTATTTGTAGGTTTTTATGGTAGTATTTTACTGATCTGACCCACTGGAGACTAAAGTAGGGCTTTGCATGGGCCCTGAAGTACAAGGATTGACTGTTCATATCTTCAGTGTAATTTTTGCATTTCACAAATTCACCCCACAGACCGGATTGGACCATTTTGCAGGCCGGTTTTAGCCCCCAGGACGCATGTTTGACACCTGTGCTCTATGTGGAACCGGCTCGGCTCGGCTCTGGTACCAGGTCCTGGAGACTGTGTCCATTACAGGATACTACCGACTTTACAGTACCTGGACGTCATAGTGATTAGGGGTGTAAGAAAATATCGGTTCTGCAATATATCACAATATTTCATTTCACAATACTGTATCGATATTAAAAAGTATTTATTCAAATGCAGATATTGTGGAGGTTCATTTTAGTTTTTTAGTTTTTCTTTTTTGTTTATATCTTATTTATTATTATTTAACACTCTTTTATTAAATAATGTTCGTTCCTTTGATGGGATCGCACAAAAGTAATGTTCTGATGTTAGTTGTGAACTAATAGAAACTGAACATTTGAACAGGATCTGAAACTGGAATGTCTGTAACATACACAGGAACACAGGAACATTTTGTGATAGAACATTAGATCCTGTTGGGATCAAATAAAAATGTGCTTGGGCATATTTGGGTGGAATTCAATTCTTCAAGGAAATAATCATTTAAAAAAAGAAACAAACAAAAAATTGCCTTTTTAGCAATATCATGATATATCATGATGTATCGTGATCCTAGTGTTGTGATTTGTATCGTATCGCCAGATTCTTGCCGATACACAGCCGTAGTGAGGAGCAGAGTAGACAAGTGCCCTTTGACCCAGTTCTGTACAGGATGAAAGAGGAAGGAATGCTCATTTGATCGCAGACAATAAGAATCAACACTTCTTGTTGTTATTAAACTTCAGATAGAGGAGGTAATAGTCCAAGTCTGTCTTTGTAAATAAAGGTGTCCCAGTGTCCCAGCCTCTGAGTGGACAGGACAGGACAACCCACTGGGAATACAACCAAGGTTATTATCATTAACGAAAACTAATGAAATGACCAGAACTAGAATTGTAAAAACATTTTCTTTAACTGAAATAAATAAAAACTATAATTAAAAGAAAAAAAATGATAACTAACTGAAACTGTATTGTGTGTTTACAAAACTAACTAAAATGGATAAAAATTATGGATAAAATTTCCTTCGTTTTCGTCTTTGTCAACATCTGATTGATATGAAATCGATTTCTTTGTCTCTCTGTTTTCTGTGCTGTCTCCATACGACACTTTTTGGTCCGTCACTTGTGTTCACTTGTGGTTTCCAGTCGTCTTCTGGTCCCCACTCTACCTGGAAACATGGAGACTAAAGCAGCAGAGTCCTGTCTGGGATTGATTTGAATACGACGACAGAGAAGAAGAGAAAAGAGACGACTGAACTACAACTGAACTACAACTGAACTACAACTGAACTACAACTGAACTACAACTGAACTAAAACTAAACTACAACTAAGCATTTAGAAAAAAATGAAGACTAATAAAAACAAGAAAAGCACCCGGAGAGCACAGCCCCCCCCACAATCACCACCAAAATTTAATCATTTCTTCCTTGTGCCAGTATCAACATTTCCTGAAAATTTCATGAAGATCTGTCTGGAACTTTTTGAGTTATCTTGCTAACAAACACACATGCAAACACACAAAGCAAAGTGATCACAATACCTCCTGGTGGAGGTAACTATCAAACCTGCTGTAAAAACTAATTAAAACAAACTGAATTAGAGAAAAAAAGTCAAAACTAAATCAAACTAAACTATGATGAAAAATCCCAAACTATTAGAACCTTGAATACAGCTCACAGTGATGTGTCATAAACCTCAGACAGGCAGGATAAACTGTGTCCACTATTAGAAGACATTTGGACGGTGTCTTCTTCTTGTCCGTGGACGTCCTGTGGAATATCCCATATATGCAGGAGTGGTTTCAGCCACTTAGAAAGGCTTAGGTCGACGCTCCGCCGCACATCAGTCATGTCAGCAAAATCAGTCAATTTGAAGGCGAGGCAAACCCATCCAGTTAATCTGGGTGAGATAATGAAGTGCATGTGTGTCAGAGCGGCAAGTTACAAAATAAAGCCATTCCACAGATCGTTTGCAGATAGAAACACATAAATTTACCCATTTAGTAACTGAAATAAGTGACAACTCTTATGAAATTTAACCCATAAAGATCCAGAGATACTTTTGTGGCAGTTCTCAAATACATTTTTCTCTGTTTAACCTTTATTAACCCTTTAACCCCTGCTTCCAGGTAAAGGTTCACATATGAACCCTTTCATGCATAATGGTCACTACAGTGGACTGCTCTTCTGCAGCTGTTCTTTTGTATGTTCTTGGATTTTGTTGTTTTACTTGTATATCAGCCAACACAGCGGACACTTATTGGTCCAAACACAGTCATGTCCGTCAGAGAGCGAACTTTAATTGATCGCCATTCCAACATTTATTTCAACACAAAGTAGCTCCTTGTTTTGGATAATCCCTTATAGTCCACCTAAAGCAAAAATGAATTTAAAAGTAACAATCTGTCAAATTGTCTCTAAAATGTCCTGTCAGAGAGATTTGGAATACTGTGTTTTAACCCTTATGCATCATCCCATATGCTGTAATTCATACCATTACTGTAACTTTCCTGTTCTCGTTAAACCTGATCTGCAGAAACATATTTGAGTGTAAATATATTGCTAATTGTTGTTAGACTGTAATTTTTTTTTTTTAACTTTTTTTTTGTTGTTGTTGCATATTATCTTAATGAGTAATAACTAGTATTATAATATGTTAAAAATGTTAGAAAATATCAGATCTAACAGCATTTTAAAAAAAAAAGAAAAATAATGGTTTCAAGTCAGTAAATGCATGTTTTTTTGCTTCAAAAATTAAACACATGGCGTCCAGCTGAATGGAATATTGTTAAAATTACGCTTATTTTTCTTAAGAAATTTCCGTTTTTTCAGGTTATTCACATCTTTTTTGTTTGGGTAGTTTCTAAAAGTAAGTATTTTCATAATTTAATGGGTTTTTTTTGCACTAAAACAGACAAAAATTTGGAGCTGTCATTATTTCTAGGTTATTCTGTTCTTATTTGGCTGGTCCGGTCCACTGCAGATCAAACAGGGCTGAATGTGGAACCTGAAAGAACAGGAGTTTGAGAACTTTGCTTTAAAGGTTGTTCGATGTATCTGTGTTGACTTTAACACAGTTTTGGCAGTTTTTTCTCTCTTCTCCAGTTGTGCTCAGACACCTTTACTGTACGTTCACATACCCACATGTTCTATATTTGAGCTAAACGTGCCTGGAGCAGCAGATCATGTGATCAGACTCACAGGTACTGAGCCGTTGTGCAAACCCAGCAAACCTCTGCCTCATTAAAACATGGACTTTTCCCAATTAAAACCAACAAGTTGCCAGTCTTGCAAATGTGCGTCCCCCCAGAGCAGCTGTAATGGATATTCAGATATATGGCTTCATTTAGGTGATTAGATTGAAACTAAATGTTTTTTCCCACTAAAGGCTGTTTAAAACTCATGGAGGTAAAATTTGTGAGAAAAAGACATTAGATGTGAGTTGATTTAAATCTGAGGAATGACATGTCCCATCGGTGTGCTTTAATCTGACTGGATTAGCCTCCACAGTTAAAGGGAGAACCTCAGGGGAATGACACCGGCTTCCAGCAGAGTCAGCACTTTGACTTTTAACATTTACAGAATGGAGTCTGTCCATCTGTAGGAAACAACAACAGTATGAGACATTATTTACATATTAAACTGAAGCTAAGAGTTATGAGTCCATGGTTTTTAATTTAAAGAGTTCTATCCATCCATCCATCCCTCCCTCCCTCCCTCCCGGCCGTCTTCTGTTTGGACCATTTCTGCCTCAACACCATGTTGTCTACGTTCTGATCAAAACAGTGCTGCGTACATGTGACGTCATTGCGCGTGCACAACGAAGGTGGAATCGATAAGCAGAATGATTAAACAGGCAAAACAAACAGGCTACTGGGATCTGAAAAAAGAACCAGTTCTCGATTCCCATCCCCACCTAAGGGTTAATGCATAAACTGCGGTTCGTTGTGTTGAATCCAGAGGTTTCCTTTCAGCCTCTCCACCTCCACTCCTTATACTCTAAACTTTTTTGGCTCTCGCTCTTTTTCTCTCACTTTTGTTTTGTTTTCTGGGCCTGCTGCCCATTCCTCTATTTCACTCGTCTTCTCCTTTCTTTCCATCCACCAAAGTATTCTACATCAGTCTGTCGATGTTAAAAAAAAAAAAAAAAAAAAATCTTTAATTAAGTTTACTGCTCTGGAGACTTATCCTCTCATCTCACTCTCCTCTCTCCCTAAATACATTTTTTCTCACGTTCTCATTTGCTGGATCCCCCTCTTCCCTTCCCTTCCCTTTCTCTTCCTTTTCCCTCCCTCCCTCCCTCTCATCGGCTGAGCATCTCTTCATCTCCGTCCGACTCTCCATCCCACTCACGTTCCCATCAGACCACTTCAGCCATTCTTCTCCTTCTCCTCCTCCCTCTCACTCTTTCTTTCTCTTCATCTGTTCTCCTCACTCTTTCTCTTCATCTGTTCTCCTCACTCTTTCTCTTCATCTGTTCTCCTCACTCGTTCTCTTCATCTGTTCTCTTCTCTTGCATTCCCACAGCTCTGATTGGCACTCAGCAGATGTTAAACAGCTGTTGCAGAGCAGATAGATTGCTCATTTTTTCAGCCTCCGTCCCCCTTTGACTCCCTGCTCCCTGTCTGTCACTGCCTGTCTTTCTCACTTTTTTTTTTTTTTTTTTTCTGTCCTGTCTTCTCTTTGCTCTGCAGACATCAGGACTAGGGCTGTGTATCAGCAAGAATCTGGAGATACGATACAAAGCCCAGTATTAGGATCACGATACTATATATATCACGATTTGGGATGTAACGATATGAAAATTTCATATCACGGTTATTGCGACCAAAATTATCACAGTTATCATTATTATCGCAGTATTGTTGAAACTGTGCTCAAAATGTTCAAAAAGTACTGATACACACACTGAAATAATTTAACCAAATTGTATTATGAAAAAAAACCCCAAACTAGTATTATCTTCTGTATGTTCCTTTTTTTTTTCAGTGAAAATCAGGTATTTTCCTATATTTTTATGTTGTTATTCACTTACCAGGTACACTGTAAAAAAAATCTGTAATTTAACAGAATTTTCACTGTTTATTTTACAGATTTTCCTGTATTTTTAAGATACAGGAAAATATCAATGAAATGACAAAAACAGACTGTGATTTTACATGTCAAATGTAAAATAACGTGAAAAAACTGTAACTGTGAATAACCATAAAATTTCCATTTTTTTAAAAGAATTTTTTTCTTTTTTCACAGAAAAATACAGTTAATATATTTGCAAATGTATTATAATTTCCCCAAATATTTCTTTTCTATGTATGAGATTAAACTGTTAATTTGTTAATTTAATACTGTAAAAAAAAAAAAAAATTAAAACAAAATAAAATTACTGACAATTAACCGTAAAAGAAGTATTAGTTCTGTCAGTTTAACCAGACTTGTTTAATTGACAAATATCTTGTGTAATTACAGGAGGTTTCACAACAAAAATGTTGAATAAATGTATTTTTGTGAATGTATAACATGTATAAGCACTGATAAACTGTCCAAATACAGTTTTATCAGTGGATTGGACAACTGAGTCTCATTGAAAATTATATATACATATATATATATATATATATATATATATATATATATATATATATATATATATATAGGGAATTGGATTGTTTTAATACATGTAAATATTTTTTATTAAACATTAAAAAGTGAAAAAAAAAAGAAAAAAAAGCAAAATTTCATGTAAAGTTGGGGCAAAAAACTGTATTTTAATTATGGAAAATTACCATATTTTTATGAGATGGTTATTTTCCGTTATTTAACAGTATTTTTTTGGCACCCCAGCTGCCGGAATATTACCGTTTTTATTTATTTATTTTTCTTTTTACAGTGCATTAGTATCGCGACATTGTTGAAATTGTTTTCAAAATGTTCAAAAAGTACTAATACACACACTGAAATAATTTAACCAAGTTGTATTTAGAAAAAAAAACAAACAAATAAAATAATAGTCACAGTGTCCCTTCTGTGTCAGAAACATTCAAATATTAACCCTTAGTGGTCTGAGCCTATTTTGTCTGTTTTTCAGTCCTTTTGATTTTGCCTTTATATACTATAGAAACAAATGTTCACTACACCCATGTTTGGGATCTGTTTTTTCAGCACAACTTCATCTATATCATCTGCCTATTATTTTTTTTCACTTCAACCTACTATAAAAACATAAAAGGACAAAAAACACACAAAAAATTAAGATCTGATTTGAAAAATGTATATAATTTATTGCATAAATAACACACAGATGCTTAACGAACCTTTTCAAAGACTTTAAAAGTGAATATTGGTTCCAAATATTAGGTATAGAAAATTAAAATTGTACTAAAACTATACTCAAATATTTGACACAAAAGCAGATCTTTACAAAGGCGTTTTTTCCCCTTGAAGTGCGGTAATCAAACACGGTTATCATGATAACTAGGGTTCCACTGGTTCTGCATTAGGGTGAGTTGATATTCTACTGTAGAATCATTGTAATTGTCTGATATACAGTGTAAGTGTTTCAGATCACATGCTCTGAACTGACAAAGGTTTTTGTTATTGGAACCCCCACACCTCTACCCGGTCTGTGGAAAATTTTCGTGCATGAAACCGGTCCGTAGTACAAAAAAGGCTGGGACCACTGAGTTAAGAAGTTTCAGGTTTTTCATATTTGTTCAGGATATTGACGTTTTCTGTGAAATTATAGTTTGTTTTTGTGTAACTACAGGAAAAATACACAAAAATATTTACATTTACAAAAAGGAAAAATTGGAGTTGTAAGAATTTTTAGGTCATTATGATAATATTTTTCCCGGTCTGTATGTGGAACCTGAACCAAAATTCTCTGTGATCATCTTAAGTGTAATTTTTGCATTTCACAAATTCATCCAAATGGCTGGATTGGAACCTTTAGGGGCCGCATTTGGCCCCCGGGCCGCATGTTTGACAGCCCTGCATTAGAGGACAGAAGTCACAGCCAGTGCATTTTGCTGAAATATCAAAATAAAGTTTGATTTTAAGCTCTGCATCGGTAATTACGGCAGAAAGCATCACAAAGCAACTCATGAAATAGCAGAACGTTTGTTCAAACCATAAATACTTGAAAGGTTTGACATGCAAATCTGCACCTGTGAAACAAATGTTCTTTTTGTTTAACAGAGGATGTCTCAAAGCAGAATTGGATTTGTTGGTGCATTATCATCCAAATAGCTCAGCACCACACCTGTCAGCTGTGCACAAAAGCAAAAAAAAAAAAAATACAATACAATACAGCCACACAAAGCGCTTTACTGATGTCAACTGAGGAGGACTGAGGAGTGATGCCATGAATTCAACTCAATTTGGCAAAAAGAAACAGTGAATTTTCACACAGAAGTTTGAAGAAACCCTTTCCAACATAATTAAATACATAATAAGCATAAATTATAACTGAGGCGCTTTTGTTCTTAACCCAGAAAGACCCAGAGATCCACACAGTAAAAAAAAACAGTGTCAATTTAACTTTTACAAAGTTGAATTTAACTCTGTTTCAGATAACGTTTGATCCCACTCAGAATTAGAGTAAAATTTTACTCTATGGCCAGGGTCAAATTTTCAGAGTTAATACTACTCGATTCAGCATCGAAATTAACAATGAAATGTGTTAAAAAAAAAAAAAAAAGTAAAAACAACTCTGTGGTATTTTCACACTGTTAGAGTAATATGATTACACTTTATAGAGCTATTTTTACTCCAGATTTAGTTGTAAAATGACTCTATAATGTGTTAGTATTTATTTCTCTGCAGTGTTATTTTCTTCACCAGTTTACACCCTACGCTAATATTAAAACAGTGCAGAATTGCAGGCGTTCCCAAGGTGGGGGGTGTGAAGGGCAAAAAGTTTACTCTATGGGTGTCGATCATTCTAAGACATACTTTTACTTTAAAAGAACAAAGTCCTCGCCACTTATATTACAGTTAAAACTTCACAGTAATAATCAAGTTCAATCAGAAATCCTTTCCAACATAATTAAATACATAATAAGAACAAATTATAACTGAGGTGCTTTTGTTTTTAACCCAGAAAGACCCAGAGATGCACACAGTAAAAAAACAGAGTGTCAGTTTAACTTTTACAGAGTTGAATTTAACTCTGTTTCAGATAACGTTTGGTCCCACTCAGAATTAGAGTAAAATTTTACTCTATGGTCAGGGTCAAATTTTCAGAGTTAATTCTGCTCAATTCAGTGTCAAAATTAACAATGAAATGTGTAAAAAATATTAAACACTGTGGCATTTTTTGGTTCAGATTGCACCTGCTGTGTGTCGTAGAAAAGTTTATTTTAATAAATTTATGAATGAAGTAATGCATAATTCACAGTAAATTATGTTTTACTGACAGAAACGTTTTCAAACCACATGAAAATCACAAAAGTGCTTGAATATCGCACAAATAAGTTTCACCAGAATGATTCCAGTACCGACCAGTTAGTGACATCAGATCCAGTTTTTTTTAATGCTTTAATCGTGTATTTCTTCTCTTAGAAGATTTTGTACCTCTGAACATACTCTAAAATTCCACTGCACTTTAAAAAACAGAGTGTCAATTTAACTCTTAGAAAGCTGAATTTAACTCCGTTTCAGATAACATTTGGTCCCACTCAAAATTAGAGTAAAATTTTGCTTTACGGCCAGGGTCAAATTTTCAGAGTTAATTCTACTCAATTCAGTGTCAAAATTAACAATGAAATGTGTAAAAAAAAAAAACAACTTTGTGGTGTTTTCACACTGTTAGAGTAATATGATTACACTTTATAGAACTATTTTTACTCCAGATTTAGTTATAAAATGACTCTATAATGTGTTGATATTTTTTTCTCTGCAGTGTTATTTTCTTCATCAGTTTGCACCCTATGCTTTTTTTAAATTATTATTTTTTTTAATTTTTATTTATATTTATTTATTTATTTATTTATCTACTACTACTACATCTAAATTAAATATAAGGAAATACATGATATACACTGAAAAATGCAAAATAAAGCAGATGATATTGTAATAAATGGTGGTAAATCACTTAAGAAAAGTTCAGTACAGAGAAAAGTTCCTTTTGGATCTGCTACAGAAGTACCACTGGGTATTTATGGGTTAAAACATACTGGATGGTCCCAGAGATTTAAAGGGAGTTGAACAGGACACACTATAATCAAACCCAGTGACTCTAGAATAAAAACAGCAGAACGTGTATTTAAGTGGCAGTGATGAGATCCTGTTTTATCCAGAATTTACTGTTCTGCCTCCTGGAGGTGCTGTCAGTTTAATTTCACTAAACATCTGGGATGGGCGTTTCCCATTTGAAAACCAGTACAAAACAAATTACACACACAAATGCACAAGCATCCACACCTCCAGAAGAGACGCTGTCATCCCTTTAAGACAAGACAGAGACGGAAAAAAGAGATGAGTGAGCTCAGTGGTCCAGTACGAAGGGTGAGGATACTGGATTTAAAACAGTATGGAAGGACCCCTTACAGACAGCCCCCCCCCCCTTTTTTTAAATGTATTTATTTATTTTTCACAGTTCAATATGTTCTAATCTTTTCTTGTATTTTACTGTGTTATTTTGGTTTTTAGCTTACCAGCCGAAAGGCGTCGTCTGTCGTCGTCTGTCGTCGTCGTCTGTCGTCGTCGTCTGTCGTCGTCGTCGTCTGTCGTCGTCGTCTGTCGTCGTCGTCTGTCGTCGTCGTCTGTCGTCGTCGTCTGTCGTCGTCGTCTGTCGTCGTCGTCTGTCGTCGTCGTCTGTCGTCGTCGTCTGTCGTCGTTACAAAACTTTCAATTCATCTTCTTCTCCAAAACTACAATTACGATTGACTTCAAACTTGGCATACAGCTTCTTTATGATGATGTCAACACAAGTTAGTCAAATTATTTGGATCCGGATGTGATTCGGGAGTTGGTGCGACTTTTAAAAATTTTCCCATTCTAACAGATAGGGAGTGGATTGATCCAATAAATCAGTATCAATGATATCAAGTGTGAATTTGAATTTTTTACAGATCTGATTGGAATATGAGCAAAACATGGGCTATTTCTGTAATAGAATAAATACACAGAACTGGGGGAGAATAAATGGATCTGGATACATTTTCCAAAGCTTTGAATTTGGCCGCTAAGATACAGGGCCATTGGTCCGATTTTTATTTGTTTTTCTGTTCAGCACTTTCGTCCACTGTGGTTGTTTTAAAGTGCTTTACAAATAAAATTGGATTGGATTGGATTACTAGTGTACATGGCAATTGTTATTTTGTCTTGATCACCTTTATTTATTAATGTATTTGCTCTGATATTAGTTCCATGTACACAAAAAATGTTTAATTTTTTTCTTCTGCTCAAAACAAGTAAATGAATGAAATGAATGGATGAAAACAGACCCAAAGTGTTTCCAAACCTGCTTCATAACATTCGTCTACCTCTGGTTTGAATTTTTAGCCCCATGTCCTGTTTTTAGGACCAATAGGAGAACTCATATATATTCAGTTTTTACAGCGTAATGTCTCATGTAAACAGAGGATGTCGTTTTTTTTTTTCTGCTGATGTGGTCCTTAACAGTGAACAGACCCTGGATTTAATAAAAAGACTTTACAGCTTTAGTGGGTTTATATTTGACTGTGTTAAGAGACTGTAAAACTCAATCTGCTGGTCTACACGTCCAACTGTCCACATGAGTGGTCAGAAAGGCCATTTGGAAAATCCTTTTCTACCTGTTTCTCATTACTGCTCTGGAGTCAAATGATCCATTGAAAGTAAAACCCACTGAGCACGAAATCTTCCAGGAGCGCTTCTTCTTCCCTCCTGATGCGTTTACGTCCTGCATCTACAGAGTCTGAGGGCTGTGAACATTAACACTGTCCACACACCAAGGTTCTAATAGTTTTGGATTTTTCATTGTAGTTTAGTTTTATTTACTTTTGACTTTTTTTCTCTAATTCAGTTCCTTTTAATTCGTTTTTAGAGCAGGTTTGATGGTTTTTATTAGTTTTCGTTTTTTTCTAAATGCTTAGTTGTAGTTTAGTTGTAGTTCAGTGGTCTCTTTTCTCTTCTTCTCTGTCGTCGTATTCAAATAAATCCCAGACAGGACTCTGCTGCTTTCTCCCAACTTTAGTCTCCATGTTTCCAGGTAGAGTGGGGACCAGAAGACAACTGGAAACCACAAGTGAACACAAGTGACGGACCGTAACATTTATCTGTTTTAGTTAGATTTGGTAAGCACACAATACAGTTTCAGTTAGTTATCATTTTTTTCTTTTTTAATTATACTTTTTTATTAATTTCAGTTAAGGAAAATGTTTTTTCAATTCTAGTTTTCATCATTTCATTAGTTTTCGTTAGTTTTCATTAATGATAATAACCTTGATCTGATCAAACTTAAAATCAGACAGAATCTCCTAAAGAGTAGTTTTTCAGTGAGATATAAGAACTGATTTATAGACAATAGATCTGGAAAATCTGATTTCAACAAATCTGAACAAGATCATTTTCACTTGTTCCATTGGCAGATTTTTTTGCTTAATACAAGATTGTTAATTTTTTTTTTTTTTAATACAGGCAAAAAAAAAAAAAAAAACTGCCAATGGAACAAGTGAAAATGATCTCTGTAAGATTTCTTAAAACCAGATATTCAAGCTGCATTTATTTTTCTATTGTCACATTCCTGCAGCTGTTTGTCTGTCCAGTAAAACCTACAAACTGCTCCTGATCAAGTCCATCATGATTATTTTATAATAGTGAACAAATACTACTGACAGATTTTTGGGTAAATTAAATAGAGTAGTCTGACATGTCACTGTTTCTAAAACAGGATGTTTCTCTGGACTACTTAACAAAAATTAAAAATAATAATTGAGAGTACACCCACTTCTCCAGGGACCAGTATGCCACTGAGTTCCACGGTCAAAACTTGGTAAAAACACAGTTAAAAAAAAAAAAAAGGAAAATCATCACAACAGTAAGAATTAGAAAAGCACTCAGACAGCGCAGACCTCCGCCAAGGCAGATCATTTTACTGGTTCTGACCCACTTGAAATCTAATTGGTGTGTATGTGGCATCTGAATTAAAATGATTTTGACATCATCAGTTGTTAATATCGTCAGTGTAATTTTTGTATTTCACAAATCCATCCTACGGGCCAGATTGGATCCTTTGGTGGGCTGGATGTGGCCCCCAGGACGCATGTTTGACACCTGTGGCCTATAAAAATAGAGCTTTTGTCAGTTTGATGGTGTTCAACTTTCAGGTGTGTGAGGAAAGACAACAGCAGTGAACTTAGAGAAGTGACTAGTGTTGTCCACCAGTCTGTGAAGCTTCTAGAACCATTTCCAAACTATTTTTTCTCCAGTGAAAAAGATTCTTCACTAGCAGAAAACCTTCAGGATCGTTGTTGATATTCCCAGGTGTGGTACATCCCAGTAAATCCAATCCAAGGTCAGACCATGTAACGCTCCCACAAACCACCAAACCCCAAGAGCTCCAGGCCTCTGGAGACACCAGTTAGCATGGTAAAGGTCAAAGGTCATCACAGTAGGCTACTGTTAGAAGAGGTGTGAGCAGGTACAGCTGGTTTTGAAGAGTTACCAGGAGAAAGTGGGTTCAATCTTTAAAGGACATGGAAGCACAGTTTACAGCAGGTCTGCAAAGTTGAATCTGAAAAAAACAAACAAAACAGTCAAACCCATAAAACTAGTGGAACAGAGTCTGCTGGACAGACAAAACCAACAGGGACATGTTTGGATGTAACACACAACATATTTGGCAAAATCCAAACACAGCATATCAGAACAAACCCCTCACACCAAATGTCAACCACAGTGGAGGGGGGGGGTTGGATATATGAGCAGCCTCAGGACCTGGACACCGTGAATTCCTCTGTAAACCACAGTATTCTGGAGTCAAACATCAGACCATCTGTCCAACAGCTAAAGCCTGGCTGAATCTGAACCATGGACAGTACAAGGATCCCAAACACACCAGCAGGTCTACAACAGAACAGCAGAAAAAGGAAAGAATCCAGGGTCTGCAAAGGTCCAGTTAGTGGACAGACAGCCAGTGGACGGAGCTCAGAGTCGGACTAATGTGGTCCAGTGGAAGGAGCTCAGAGTCGGACTAATGTGGTCCAGTGGAAGAAGCTCAGAGTCGGACTAATGTGGTCCAGAGGAAGGAGCTCAGAGTCGGACTAATGTGGTCCAGAGGAAGGAGCTTAGAGTCGGACTAATGTGGCTAGTGGAAGGAGCTCAGAGTCGGACTAATGTGGTCCAGTGGAAGGAGCTCAGAGTCGGACTAATGTGGTCCAGTGGAAGGAGCTCAGAGTCGGACTAATGTGGTCCAGTGGAAGGAGCTCATAGTCGGACTAATGTGGTCCAGTGGAAGAAGCTCAGAGTCGGACTAATGTGGTCCAGAGGAAGGAGCTCAGAGTCGGACTAATGTGGTCCAGAGGAAGGAGCTTAGAGTCGGACTAATGTGGCTAGTGGAAGGAGCTCAGAGTCGGACTAATGTGGTCCAGTGGAAGGAGCTCAGAGTCGGACTAATGTGGTCCACTTTTCTGGTCTTAGTGGGGACTCTAGCAGCAGAGTTCTGGATGAGCTGCAGTTGTCTAATAGATTTTTTCGGTCGACCTGTAAAGACACCGTTCCAATAATCTGAATTGAAGATGAACGCATGGACTAGTTTTTCCAGGTCTTGCTGAGACATCAGATCTTTTATCCTTCAGATGTTCTTCAGGTGATAGTAGGCTGATTTCATGACTGCCCCCATGTGTTTTTCAAAGTTTAGGCCTGAGTCCATCACTACACCCAGATTTCTGGCCTGGTTGGTGGTTTTTAGGTCTATTGACCCTTTGCACGTTACTTCACACTCTGTTCGCGCCGCAAATGAGCGCCATAATGGACGGCGGAAGAGCCGGCCTGCACACTGGACGGCAAACTGGCTAATATAGAATTTGATCTGAACGTTCTTGTTTTTGTTCATTTTTAATCCTGCTTTCCACGTCCAGTGGTCTCACACAACAGTTCCACCCATGGTTTCAGCTGGTTCCAGACAGAGCCTGGATCTGATGGACCTGATATTACAGATAGAAGAGGCTCTGTTTGGGTCCACAGCATTAGCATTAGCTCCACCTAATGCTAGCTAGGTGGTAGTCTGGGTTAACTCCTATGATCCACTGTGTTCCAGTGTGTGTCATCAGTCCCTTCAGTATCAGCTCTGTTGTTCTAGTGTCTGCCTTTGGACCAGCTCCACTATGTTCTATAAATACTGTTCTTGTCCTGATGCTGTTCCACATGTTCTAGTGGTGGAACTATACATATGACTGTGTGTAGACAGCAGAAAGGCAGACACTTCAACAGCAGAGCTCATACTGTAGGATACTGACGACACACACTCACATTATTACACAGTGTTGGTTCATTACAGCTGCTGTTGGTTCCAGTCTGTTTGAGTTTGGATGGCATGATGAGGAAACATGTTCAAAACATACACAGCTAGCTAGCTAACGTTAGCTGTATCTGTCCTTTACCATTATGAGATCCATTCCTCTGCCATGAGCGCAGTACAGCCACTGGGGAATCGAACCTGAGACTAAGAACTGGGCTCATCCAGACTGTAGTCTGCTTTAGATCACACCTGTGTATGGGGACACTGCATTTAGAACAGAATGGAACAGACCGTGTGCTTTAAACTCCGGTAGATTGGAGGATTTTGTTCGATCCGTAAACACATCAGGAGGCAGAAGGTATGGGTCTGTAGCTAGCCCTGCTATTGCTAGCTTCTCTAAATAGCGTTCTTTCTGCCATCCAGTAAGGTGAGTCACTTTGCAGGACAACTGCAAAACTTTCTTTTCAGTGCTGGTAGACAGAATCTGTCGCTCGTTCATTTGTTTGTTGTGTTGTTTTTTCCGTCCACCATGGAACTGCAGCTGTAGTCCAGGGATTAAAGCAAAAATGTTTCATCTGACTGAAAATGTTCTTCTGGTCAAAATCATTGGCCACTATTAAAAATGATGCAATACAATACTACTATAGCGTACAAGTTTATATAGTCAAATTTGGCAATACTGTAAAACACACTGAATGGGAGACTGTACAGGTGTAGAAGATTAGTAACATGGAGAGAAAAAATGTCATGAGTGGTATTGGTGGGGGGTCTAAGGGTCCTCCTCCAGAAAGTTTTTAAAGCTTCAGGTCAATTTTGGTGCTCTCTGGATAATTTTAAAGGGTATGAAAACCTGTGAAGCAAGTGAAAATAATAACTAGAAGAAAACCTTACTGCAAAAAATGAGTGAAAAACTTTTTTTATTTAACAATTTAGGAACTCCTGAAACATAACTCCAACTCCAACAGCACATGAATTTTGGGGAAAATGTCTGTGTAAATGTAACCCTAATCAACTAATCTTTTATTTTTTCTGCTTTTTGGCACTGAAACCAAAAGTTTCAAGCTTGGTCATTCCGGATGTACGCGTCTGTTTTTTTCCACAGACACATGGCACATCAGTAGAACTTTCACTTTAGCAGTAGAGGTGGAGGTTGGGACAGTGGAGCTGGGAGCAGAGGGGGTGGAGGCTCTGCCTGGAGCAGAGGCCACGCCCACCTCCATCTATTTTTCACGCATCTCTCAATAGTTCCCACTTCAGCACCTTCCTCTACAAACGTGTCCATGATGTCGTATACGCTAGCCAAAATAATCTGTACGTCGTCAAACCTGCGTCCACAACCCCCTCCCATCAATATCATGTTCTCTTTTGACTGGAAGAAATTACGTCAACTGAAACAGAAATTCTATTCCGTTCCAGATCCTCTCTGAGGGGATTTCAAATACAGTGGCTTTGCAAATACCAAGGGTGTTACTCATTCATTGTTTTATCTTCGTACTGTACCGCACAGATAGAAATAAGATGCTAAACGGGTCCAAATAAAGCACTTATGCAGTCGGGCGCGTAACCGCGTAAGGCCGCGGCGCGCACAGCCGCACGCATGGGAAGGGCACATACACACAAACACACACACACACACACACACACACACTAGTCATATACCGGCAAGAGGAGATCAGCTATGAACCCAAACATGAAGGTCCATGTAGATCAGTTCTGTCTTCTTCCCTTTTCGCTGTGGTTCTTTCATAATGAAAGCTACTTGTCTGCACTAAACTAAAGTTAGTCTGGAGGCTGAACTTCAGTAAAGCTGAACTTGTCCATGTGTTTCTGAGGCACAGAATGAGCAGCGTTTCCTTCCAAAGAGAAATAGTCATCAATCTGTCCTCCCGACATAAAAAAAAAAGAAGTCATCTTATTATCATCACTGTTAAACCTATCAGCCCCCTGTGCGTGTGTTCAACACCTGCAGATTCAGGACAGCAGACCCAAGACAGGATCGCGGTGCCGACTGGACTCCGCGAAACTCGTGGGGAAGTTATTTCAATATGACTTTCTTCCCCCCTCAATTTTTCCATTTGATGGAAATCTGTCGTGATGACGGAGAACTTTAATCCCTGCCCTAGTCACATGATAACTGTGACGTCGGTGCAGAGGATCGATAGACTGAAGCTCTGTGGTGACCTGCAGGTTTAGGAAAATATGACCTCTAAAAAACAAAAGGTGTCCCTTCTTCCATTCGTTCTCCTGTTTTTCTCCTCGATTCTTTCATCCACTGGATCTATATTCCTTAAACAGTCTCACTAAATAACCTTTACACCAGTTTATATTGTCACTCCCTTTACACCCACTGTCTCGCAGACAAAAAAAAAAACAACTTGTTGATATAAAAAGAAGGAAGCAGAAAAATACAGATACAGAGCAGAAAAGCTTTTACATCCTTGACGATGCTTTGTGATAGATGTCAGCGCATCCAGAGGCCGGGGGGGGAGGGGGGTCACGTATCTGCAATGTCGGCAGCCCACGGTGTGAACCCAGGTGGTGGTCCTTTCTATCTGCTCTGGTGCTTCCCAGGAACAAACTCCCTTTCCCTGAAGTCATTCCAGGGTCATGCATCATCACCCTCCCTAACCCTCAGAGTTACTGCACTTAACCATTCAAATCACTGTGGAAACTTCACATTTTAGATCAGGCTCAGCACGCTTTAAGAAAAAGAAGCCAGAAACAAATCTAACTTTCATCCTCCTACTGTGATGTGGCAGTGCTGAACATTATCGATGCCAGAGAACAGGACGTATCCCTCACAGAAGCATCCCTCCTTTACACATGTTTGCAGAAGCCATATGGTTGTCCACAGTGTTTGTTTAATGTGATGTAAATTCAACACGTCCTTGAGCTTGTTAGTTTGGAGCTATCTCTTCACACGTCGGTGCTGTAGTTCACATGTAGGCCACATCTCTAATGGAAACTCCGACAAAAAAACGCTGGAAGCATCGCATTTTTCACATCCACATCAGGTTAAATGGAAACGTGCACAGTCTCGTGTGGGTTCGAACCCTCCGACGCCAAAATGCGTTAAGGCCCGTAGAGCTGGGCTGGCTGCATTAGCAATTAAAGACCATCAGGCTTCAATTAGGGCATAAAATAAACTGACTGAGCTGTTTATTTCATGACTGTAAAAACAACATGGCATTAAAACACAACTGTGTAGAAACTCCTGCTCTTTCTGATGCTTATTGTGACTATTTACAATAATGATGATGTGAATGTGGATGGAACAGCCCTCCTGGAAATCTGAAAGCTCTAATTTAGCCCCTGAAGATGTTTATTCCACCTAATACCTTGTCTTTGACTACGGATGCACCGATACCACTTTTTTCCAGACTGAGTACAAGTACCTACATTTGAGTACTTGCCGATACCGAGTACTGATCCTAGTCCTTAATAATCCCATTTCAGTTGTTAGTTCCTTTTGTAAATGTGCTTTATTGTCGTTGTTATTAGTCTGACTGGAACAAAGTGCTGCTACTGACATTTAATGTGTTGGAATGAGCGTTTGTCAATCAATCCACCAGGGGGCGCCGCTCTGAATTAACCATACTGGACAAATACCACGAAGAAGAGGAAAGTTTAATGAAGAAGAAGAAGAAGAAGAAAGTCAGTAATAACAAACACGGAGACGACAGAGGTAACACTACTGTGATACTAATGTTGTAGCTTTTTCTCTGGTAAGGTTTAAGTTTAGCTTCAGCAGGAAGAGAAAAGACAAATGAGTGATCAGTTTGGTTTTCACTTCCACTGGTGGCGGTCCACACCGCTCCATACCTCCATAGTATTATCAGTAGGATGGAAACCAGCCCAGCCCTGGGTAGTTGTCCTAAATGTGTCAGTAGTTTTTCTCTAACTCACACAGTGGCTCTTTGAACAGATCCTCTACCTCCACGGTTCTTCTGGTATTCTCCGTCCTCCATCACCTGGAAAACAGATGGAATGTACACAGAGGACGGACAGAACGCTGCGTCTGTATCTGTCTGTGTCTGTGACGTTACTGTCAGTCAGCGTTACTTTTATCTCCGTCATTTATTTGGTTCAATCTCCACACTCTTCACACTCACATTATTCCTCCTCCTCGTACCTGCTGCACTGAACTGGGAATGGCACACGGCCGTAAGTGGTATCGGTGCAGTTGTATCAGATTATTTTACGAATATGAGTACACACACTGAGTGTCGGAGCCGATGCCTGATACTGGTATCGGATCGGTGCATCCCTATCTTTGACAGTTACTTATGTGCTGGTTCACTGGGCTGTGATACATACAACACATACAGACTAAACCTCGTTAATGTCCTTCATTAATAGCAGGGTGTCAAACTCATTTGAGTTCAGTTCCACATTCAGCCCAATGTGACCAGTAAAATAATAACAGTGAAAAAAGTACAATTATACAGTCTGCTCTCGTTAAACCGCCCGCCGTTATACCGCCATTTTCGCTCACCGCCGACCAAAACCATTGCACAAAAATCCCCAATGCATTATTCCATTAGCTACCGCCATTTCCGCCTATCGCCATCCGCCAGCCCAGTTCCATGCACAAACAACACTTATACCGTTGATTTCCCAACCATTATACCGCCAGCGTGATTGCCATCGAGTACACATAAATTTTAACAATGCACTGAAACAAACGCGCCAGACGCTGATCACGACAAGCTACGAGTAGGTCTACGGAACGGCCACCGTTCATTTATCGCAGAACACTCAGTAGGTCAGGATGTCGGGAAGAGGACGTGGGATTAAGCCAAAGCCTCAAGATGATGGGGTGTCATTTCCCGACACGGTATAATAATGCTTAAAATGTTTCCCCACTTTAAATGATCCCTTACAACATAACAGAATCAAGATTTATTTAGAAACGCAATTAGAACGGGTTAACGGAGGCAGCATAGACATCATATAGTAAAGACATGCACATTATGGACGCAACCCGTTGTAACGCCATTTTCGCTATACCGCCAATTTGGCCGTGAACGGAAGTTGGCGGTATAACGAGAGTAGACTGTATAATGAAAACGTTTAGGAGGTATAGGCTGAGGAGGTAGAGTGGGTTGTCCAGTAACCGAAGGGTTGGCGGTTTGAATCCCGCTCTGTCCTAGTCGTGCCCTTTGTGTCCTTGGGCAAGACACTTCACCCTCCTTGCCTCCAGAAGGAAGGAGGAAGAACTGAGACCATTTAGAAAAGGAATTACCACTTTGTTAGACATGTTTGTGTTATATTATGTTTTTGTTTGTTCAAAAATCATAATATTTGAGCATTGAGACCCAATGGATCAAATATGATACAAAATTGAAACTCATACATGGAAATTAATATTTGAAAAGCATTTTTTTTGGTTGTTCAGAAGGACCAATAAAGGTTCCAGTTTCAAAGAACTGGAATTTTCTGTCAATGATTTAATGGTTCAGACTTTACAGGGTTAAGGTAGTATTTTACTGGTCTGACCCACCTGAGATCGAAATGGTCTGTATGTGGAACCTGAATTAAAATGATTTTGACTCCATTAATTGGAAATATCTTAAGTCTAATTTTTGCTTTTCACAAATTCATCCCATGGGCCAGACTGGGCCCTCTGGTGGGCTGATTTTGGTCCACAGGCCACATGTTTGACACCTGTGTTTTATAGCATAAGACACTGAAATCAGATGCAAAATCTATATTTTCTTACTTTATGTTGTGTTTGTTTTAACTTTGCTTTTACATCTTGTCACTTATGATTACAGTTATCCAACAGAGGCAAGAAAAACACACACCAAAACGCACAACAAATGGAGACAGATGCATCATCATCATCATCATCATCATCATTATTATAATCATCATGGTGTAACAGATGTGTTTTTAACAGCCACTGAAAATAGAACATTCAAAACTCATTGTACAGTTCCACAGATGTGTTTTCCACCAGTCTAATATTAGATTTAGTAGCTTCAGCAACGACAGAAAATGACATTATATTTATCAGCACCACTGATTAAACTGTCACACTCTACAGGTAGGCAATGGAGTCGCTTTGCACCATTTCTGACGGTCATAATTTTTTAAAAATGGTCTCTATCAGACATAGAGAATCTGGTGGAGAAAGCATACTGGAGTTTTATCTGAAACCCATTCTCCAGCAGCAGACAAGCAATGCATAAAATCTACTTACTGCAGCAAGAAACAATGTAAAAGAAGATGGTGTTAGATAAAAAGCAACTACAACAAAAGTCAGGAACACCGAGGACGATTATGCAAATGCAGAAAGTATGTCCTTAGATTGAGAGAGAAATGTGCACAGTAAGTCACACATAAAAATAAAGCACCAGTTCAGCAAAGTAAGAAGAAGAATATGGTCACTTAAGTCATATTCTTCCCAAAGTTTTTCAGAATTTCTTTATGTTGTTATTATCTCCACCAGGAGGTGCTGTGGGTCACTTTGCTTTGTGTGTTTGTGTGCGTGCTTGTTTGTTAGCAATATAACTCAAAAAGTTATGGATGGATTTTCATGAAATTTTCAGGAAATGTTGATACTGGTAGAAGGAAGAAGTGATTAAATTTTGATGGTGATCGGGGGGGGGGCAGCAGATCTGTCTTGGCGGAGGTCTGTGCTCTTCAAGGGCTTTTCTAGTTTTTTTGGATTGACACTGTGAAGCCTTGAATTAGTATTTTAGCTGTTGCCATCTTAGCTTTTTGGAGTCAGAAGTGACTATATTTGGATAAAGGGAAGCGCTAGGCAAGCATGAGTAGTGATGAGTGAGCTAATCCTAGCATAGTAGCAGAGGTGTTTTCTGTCAGACTGCAGTGGAAGCTCAGCTTCCTGTAAAATGACTCCCACTAAATGCTCAAATCTGTTCAGTTGTTTTCATTTCATTGACTCCAAATGTGTTGGAACACGTTCATCTCTCAGACCAGTTGGTTCAGAATCAGTTTGATCCCAGATCAGTGGACTGGATGTTGTTCACTTCTCCTCCATTCCCGTGTCTGTGTTTGTTCATTCCATCTCTGCTCAGTGCATTTGTCCGTAGACGCTCAGCGTCCATGCACTTCAATGGGACTGAGTGGAACTGCTGGAAACTGACTCTAAACTGGATGATCATTGGATAAATGACACCTTGTTGTCCCGCCCCTGGACGCTCGGCGTCTCTGGGGGTGAATGAAGCTGTGGGCGGAGCTCGACCGGGCCGGACGCTGAGCTTCCGCGTGCTGATTGGAGGATGGGTTCAAAGGCTGAATCCCATTTGATTGACAGCTGTTTTCAGATCTGCTCCTTCACAGACAGTTCAGTTTAATACCGTCACACATTCTGCTGTGAAATCACAGAAACCAAAGGAACTGTTCATTTACTGACCTGAAAGAAAACACAACCACTGGACGAACTGGTTTCAGTTTAATATATAACACATGCATAGACATGATGACATCAGCTGGATCGATGACAAAATAAGCTACAATACGTGCGAGGGGCGGGGTTTGTTGTGTCTGGAACCACTTGTTTCATGTGTTTCGGTTCTTGCTTCATCAAACCTGGGGCTGAAACTCTGAACTCTGGGAAAGGAAAACATTCCCTGTTTGAGTCAGCTGTGTCATTTTTTTTTTTCTACAATTGTATGCTCACAATAATCATAATATATAATCAGATCTGTAAACAGCTGAAACAGAATCTGTTTGGTTTGAGTTCAAGCCGAATGGTTTCAATTTGCTTCAAAATGAATGTAGATTAACAAAACAAAACAAAGGTTAGGCAGTAGTGATTACTGAAAATATATAATGCATTGGAAAAGCAGTATTTTACTGATGTGATCCACTTCAAATCGAACTGGTCTGTTGGTGTCTGCATGTGGAACCTGAATTAAAATGTTTTTAACTCCATTGATCGTTAATATCTTCAGAGTATTTTTGCTTTTTACTAATTCATCCCATGGGCCTGTTGTGAGGTAACAATGACGACTGAAAAGAATAAATAATTCATTGGAAAACCATCAGTGGTCGACCAGATGAACAGTAGAGTCTGTGGTTTTTAGTCTGAACAGTAATCTGATTACCTGATGAACCCGTCCGTTTTAGTTTGTTTATGTTGGCGTTGTGTTTGACTCTGATAAACCACAGAGAAGACGACGAGGAGTATTTGGCATCGAGCTGAAGAATGTAAAGATTCTACTTTTTTTTTTCTGTCCTGTCTCCCAACTCCGATGTCTTTCCACACAGATAATAGGATCTCTGACACGAGTCACTTTTCTATCTGACATCTGCACAAAACTTTACTGATATTTACTAAACGTCGAAAAAAACAGTAGTGTCGGTTTTACCATTAAATCACAATTGCGATGATTTGTTTGTTTTTTTCGTGAGATGACATGAGAAGTCGTTCCATAAACGTGGACACGAATATAAATATGGCGTTGATTTACAGATATGCTCATTATTATTATTATTATAGATCCACTCCCATTCTCTGTTGTTTTTTTGTTATTTTTTTTAAAATTCCTGATATGAATCTTCTCAGTTTTTGTTTTTTTTCTCTTATTGTGACTCATCGACACTCTGCTATTAAGTTATTAGAAGCTAAATTATGTAATACTGTCTAATAGGATGTGCATTGAACTGTTTGATCCAGGCTTTTTTAATAATAAATGCACGTTTCACTATAGAAGGGTAATCTAAAAAGTAATAACTGCTCCACATAGAGCACACCTGAGCCTCCTGTGTGAGGTCACATGGGAACAGCTGCTCAAAACTGAAAACCATAACATTTTAAATAAAGAGGATGAGAAGTACCAAGGTTATTATCGTTAACAAAAACTAACAAAATGACAAAACTAGAATTGCTACAGGTGGATCCAATTGGAGGCTAATCGGAGTCGTTTTGAATTTTTGATGAATTTTGGAAAATGTCTCAATGATGACAGATGGAAAACTGTAGATGTTGTGACCTTGCTGTGACCTTGAACTTTGGCCTACTGGGACCAAAATGTACTGGGTTGGTCCCAGGGCCTAGGCCTATCTGTGGGGAAGATTTGGGAAAGATGGGTGGAAGAGTTTTACACTAAAGTTGCTAACAAACAAACAAACGAACAAACAAACACACAAAGCAAAGTGATCACAATACCTCCTGGTGGAGGGAATAAAGAAGACGATAAGTACCAAGGTTATTATCGTTAACAAGAAGTAACAAAATGACAAAAACTAGAATTGTAAAAACATTTTCGTTAACTGAAATAAATAAAAACTATAATTAAAAGAAAAAAACAATAACTAACTGAAACTGTATTGTATGTTTACAAAACTAACTAAAACGGATAAAAATTATGGATAAAATTTCCTTCGTTTTCGTCTTTGTCAATGTCAGATTGGTACGAAATCGATTTCTTTGTCTCTCTCAGTTTTCTGTGCTGTCTCCATACGACACTTTTTGCTCCGTCACTTGTGTTCACTTGTGGTTTCCAGTCGTCTTCTGGTCCCCACTCTACCTGGAAACATGGAGACTAAATCAGCAGAGTCCTGTCTGGGATTTATTTGAATACGATGACAGAGAAGAAGAGAAAAGAGACCACTGAACTACAACTAAACTAAAATGAAGCATTTAGAAAAAATGAAAACTAATAAAACTATCAAACCTGCTCTAAAAACTAATTAAAACGAACTGAATTAGAGAAAAAAAAGTCCAAACTAAATAAAACTAAACTAGAATGAAAAATCCAAAAGGGTGGGGGGTGGGTGGATGAAGGTTGTTAAATTGTGTGTTTGTTGTGTTTACTTTCCTCTGTTTTACTTTTGGTTGTTCACTCTGTGTTAATTTCTCAAAATGTGGACAAATCCTACTAAAATGGACATTTCTGTGTCTGGCGCGTCTTTTTCAGATGTGTGTTGCAGCACGGGAGGGCGTACGGGTGCAATGCCGCCGTTGCACCATGGGAGGGCGTGATCGTACAATGGCACCACGGGTACAATGCCGCTAGTAATAATAATTCATAATAATAAAGATAAAAAACACAAAGTAAGGTTTATTTCACACACAAAAAATAAAAATGCATACATAACCTACATTACACACAACACACACAAAACATACAGACACACAACACAGACGAGACAGAAGGGGCTTGACAATCACCTGCTAGTTGTAATAATAGATGTTTTTGTGACTAACTTTTGAATGAAAAGATTGAAAACAAAAAGAAATATACAGGAAAGGTAATTAATTTCATTGTCAGTGTCTTTGCAGAATCGTCCTGGGGGGCTGGACTGAACCCTCTGGAGGTCCAGTTCTGGTCCACATTTGTATTGACCACTACTTCAGTCCTCTCTTGTGGGTTGTCTTTCCATCTTTCTCTTCTGATCGCATTCCCCTTTCTCTTTCTTTTTGTTCTGCTCTGTCTGAGTTTGCCCCCCCCCACCCCTCCATTCTCATCCTGCTGACCCCACAGGTCTGTGCACTGAGCTCACTTGTCATGAATCATTTGCTCAGCTCATACTGAACATCTCCTCTCTTCCTGTGAATCTTGTTCTCATGATCACCCCGCCTCTCCTCTCTTTCTTTTTCTATGCATCCATCTTTCCCGCCCCCCCACCCCTCTAATCTCTCTGCAGGGCTCTATCAGTTCATTCTACATTTGTTGTTTTTCTATGCGATGCTGTTTTTCTCCATCACTCCTTTATTCCACCATTATGAGCTCCATTTATGACAAATCAACACTTAAGCCACAGGAAGTCCAACCATAACTGCATAAACACAGTCCAGATATAAAACTGTAATGAAGAACAGACTGTGGAGGAGTGGAAGAAAGAGGCTGAGAACATAAACACTGTCAAATGATGATCCCAGAAGGACTTTTTAGAAGCTTTGTGTTTGAGGTGCACATTAATCTGACCTGCACTTTGTGTCAGACTGATCTAAAGTAAGAGTTAATGAGGGAAACAAAGCCGTCATTACAGGCCTGTCTGACAGGTGTTCATTTTCAGACAATATTTAACAGACTGATGTACGGGGGAATTTAGAAAGCACACTGACCTTGGCTGTTTGTTTCACATTTAATGGAACGGTGCAATAAATGCACGAAAACAAATACATGTGAGGACACGACCTGAAGTAGAATGTGATACTGAAGTCATATGTTTGGAAAAAATATGGAGCAGTGAAATGGGAGGAGTATGAGGATAAAAAATTACTACTAATAATGATAACAACAAAAATACTACTTCTCATAATAATAATAATCATAATAATAATAAGTAATGATAAACAATAATAATCATCATCATCACAGTAATAATAACTAACAGTGAATTACATCCATGTGCTGTAAAAACATGCTGTGCACAAACATTTTACACTATAATCCATTTTATATTTAACTTATACAGTTTAGTTTTTCTCCCATTAACCCATACAGACCCAGTGCTATTTCTGTGTAAGTTCCCAAACCATTTAACACCATTTATTATAATATTATCCTCTGTATTGTGTGGGTTTTTTTTGGCAAAAATTATGTATTTCCTATTTTAATTCACTGATCATGTAAAACTCAGATTAAATTTGAGGATTATTATGTCAGAAATGGAGAAAACTGAAGAAAAAGTGTCTTTTTCAGTCAAATCTGTCATTAACTGATCATAACCCCAGTGTGTCCATACACTGTCAGTGATCCAACTCCATGGGTTTGTTATTTTTTCTTCAATTTCATCCAGTTTGCACCTTTTTTTGTCCCTGTTGCTTTTTGTTTGTAAAATTTTCATTCATTTTGTCATTTAATTGATCACTTTGGCTGTTTTCGTTGCTTATTTTATTCTTTTTTGCTTCCTTTTAGTTACTTTTTTTTTTTAGCTTATTTTTCTTTTTCTATTCATTTTTTGTAAATGTATTATTTAATTCATATAAACCCAGTGTGTCCATCACTGCATTGATCCAACTCAATGGGTTTTACTGGTGAATCAATGTTGGAGAAGATGACGGTGTTTCCACGGTAACTACAGAGCCTTTGAACGTCCAGATATGGTCATATCTGATGACCATGAAAAGATGAAGAACTGTATTTTACAGCAGTTCTTTTCATGTATTGATAGAATTAGTGGATGAACAGGTATTAAACAGTTTCGATCAGCAGATGGTTTCATCACCAGTGTCTGTCTGGGCATGTAAGGTTTAATTTGCTCTTCATCAGCTGCTCCTCTGCTGCTTATTTGTCATTGAAACTAAATGTATTTTTTCACTCACCGCTTTTGTTTTGTAGGTTATTTCACTGTCAGTGAAAAAAAAAACGTGAAGGTTGAAAAACTATAGTTTCAAGGTGATGTACGTAGATGGAAAGGGCACCTTTGAATGCTTTAAGGGGTCACCATGGCAACGACAGTCTGCTGCTTTGTGTGCACTGGGTCTAACTATTGATGCATATTTACTCCCACAGCTTTCATTGTACTTCACACTATTCCAGGAACTAAACAGTAGCAAACACTCAGGAAAACCACTGAATACGACATGAAACATTTACTGCTGACAGCTACGAGCAGATGAACCCTTAATCATCATAAAATCATACACATCATAAAACATACATGTGCCCCAGTGACAGTCTGAACTTCCAAAACTTCAGTTTGACTTCATGTCGAACCCAGAGTTCAGACGCAGTTCCACACACGTACGTTTGGAATGATCGGGAAAGTCAGGCTAGTTTTATAAAAACACACACACATGGATCCGCTCGATCAGACCAAAGAAGAGCCAGGGATTTAGAGGACCACCAAGATGGAACACACACACACACACACACACACACACACACACACACACACAATGGAGGACCACCACAGTGTGAGCAGGTGGAGGGTTTAGCAGATGGCAGCTCTGCTGTTCCACTGTTCTGCACACACACACACACACACACGCACACACCTGCCTTCACACACACATGCACACACACACACACACACACCCTCACACACACGCACACACACAGCATCTGAAAACCTCTGTTAGTTCAGTTGCCACACAAGTGTAAACATACACACACACACACACTTGAACTCTCAGACACCACCTTTTACAGCATAACTGAACTATACACAAGCGTTAGCAACAAGTGTGAGGTCTACTTTTGCCACTTGATCTTCTAGATCTTTTTTACCGACCAACATGTACCAGGTGTCTGTGAAGCAGCACGTAGTCGACTTTTAGTACAAAGTTGCGGAGGTGCATGGAAGCTCCGGGTCAAATGAGTGTGCACCCCTAACCCCTAACCCCTAACCCTAACCCTGACTCCAGAATGCAGAACTGCTCCAGAGTACCAACCTGATGTAGTGAAGAAGAACTGAAGTGTAAAGAGTAAACAGCAGGAATGATAAACTGGCAAAGGTGTGGAGAAAAGACAGATGTGGAAAAGTCAGTTTGACAAACAGCCTGGTGTGTGTGTGTGTGTGTGTGTGTGTGTGTGTGTGTGTGTGTGTGCGTGTGTGCGTGCGTGCGTGCGTGCATGTGTGTGTGTCAGAGACAAAAGGGCTGGTTATGGACTGCTGTCATCAGCAGTGCTGGCCATGCTACTGGTAAATGCAGTGAGCTCAGCTCCAGTTCCTCTGCATGAATGAAGCTTCACTAACAGAAGCACCAGCAGTCCAAAGGAGAAGCTCAGTTCCACAAACACCGCACAAGGAGCTCACTACATGTGAAGACACTTGAAATTTTGCCGACTTAACATGGTGATTAACATAAGAAACTCCATGTTTAAATGACCAAATACATGCAAAGTCAGTTCCACTGGGTTATCAATATGACAGAGGAACTAGAACTACAGACCACAGACCAAAAACTACTGACCAGTTACTGACATCTGCAGACCAGGATGGACTTAACAATGTTCACTACGGTCCAACTGGAGTTCAAAGTCACGTGGAAGTCGATGGCAGTAATCAGATTACTTTGGATGGCGGTGCAGGCAGGGGAGTCACTAAAACCAGGCGTTTCACCCAGGGGGCGGGGCTCTACGTCCTGCGTCACACACATGGTGGACAGTGCACTTCAGAGTTTATCTGATTGGTTCTGAAGTGTGGAAGAGAATGATTTATTTACGGTGAAATATGAACAAGGATGCATTGTCAACTTCAGATTTAAGAATTTTATTTAAACAAATGTTCATAAATAACTGTAACCCTCTGTTTACCTCATGTTGAATCCATTTCCATTCATGCAGCTGTTTGTGTGTCCAGTAAAACCTACAAACTGATCCTGATTATTATAAAATTATCATGACTTAGTGAACAAATACTACTGATGGATTTTTGAGTAAACTAAACAGAGTAGTCTGACATGTCACTGCTTCTAAAACGGGTTTTTTCTGGACTACTTAAAAAAAATGCAAAATTGAGAGTATCCCCACTTCTCCAGGGACCACTGCACCACTGACAAACTGGTTCCTTTAGTGTTTGTCAAACTGGGGGGTGAAGTCTTTCAGGGGGGTCGTGGTTCACTCCTGGGTGTTTTTTTTGTTCTTCAGGTTAGAACGTGTATCAGGTGGAACTAATGTTTGATGTTTGGAGCACCCAGGACTCATTTTAGGGACGTCCACCAAACCAGTCTACCACCATGGTGATCTGTGACTGGACACAGAGTCTAGGTTTGGACACTGGACCAGGTGCAAGTAGTGACGCTACTGCCCAACACTGGTAATCAGATACAGTAGTGAAGAACATTTCTTTGCAGTAGGAGGTAGTGAAGGAATCATTCAAAAGAATCGATTCATTTAAGTGAATGAGTTGAATCGATTTGCAAACGCAACTGAATCGATTCAGCAGCACTTTGCTAATATTATTGTCTATTGTCACATAAACTAATTCGAATCAGTCATTCAGTCGGAGGTGGAAGTGCTGTGTAACGCACCGTGCAGCAGGTCGTCTCCACGGCAACATCTCTGATTGTATCATGAGACTAGTCGCTGACGACGGACAGACTGAATGAATGAAAGAGTGGCCGAGGACAAGCAAAGACACAAATTGTGCAGGTGAGATCAGAAAACCCCATGGGGCTAATAAAACTAATCTCACCTCATTACAGCATTAGCATAAAGAAAAACAACACTATAAAAAAATAAATAGATAAAAAAACAGTATTATTTCCGGCAGCAGGGGCGCCAAAAATACTGTAAAACAGAAAATAACCATCTCATAAAAATACGGTAATTTTCCATACTTAAAATACATTTTTTTGCCCTAACTTTACATGAGATTTTGCATATTTTTTTGACTTTTCAATGTTTAATAAAGAATATTTTCATGTATTAAAACACGTAGCCCAAGTAAGTGGCTGGGATAGGCTCCAAGTGACCCCCGTGACCCTAGTGAGGATAAAGCAGGTTCAGAAAATGAATGAAAAACAAACAAATGATATATATATATATATATATATATATATATATATATATATATATACATAAATGATTTTTAATGAGACTCAGTTGTCCAATCCACTGATAAAAACTGTATTTGGACAGTTTATCAGTGCTTATACATGTTATACATTCACAAAAATACATTTATCCAACATTTTTGTTGTGAAACCTCCTGTAATTACACAAGATATTTGTCAATTAACAAACAAGTCTGGTTCAACTGACAGAACAAATACTTCTGTTACGGTTAATTGTCAGTAATTTTATCTCGTTTTATGTTTTTTGTTTTGTTTTTTTTTTACAGTATTAAACTTTACATTAACAGTTTAATCTCATAAATGGAAAAGAAATATTTGTGAAATTATGATACATTTGCAAATGTATTTTAACTGTATTTTTCTGTGGAAAAAGAAAAACATTTTGAAAAATGGAAATTTTATATTTATTCACAGTGACAGTTTTTTCATGTTATTTTACATTTGATATGTAAAATCACAGTCTTTTTTTGTCATTTCATTGATATTTTCCTGTATCTTAAAAATACTGGAAAAATCTGTAAAACAAACAGTGAAAATTCTGTTAAATTACAGATTTTTTTTTTTTTTTTTTTTACAGTGAATAGAAATAAAACAATAATAGACGAAGTACGACAAAAATATAAACAAATACAAGAAAAGACTGTGACAATATGATTTATTCTTGATTAATAAAGTGTAACTGGAACTGGTAAAAGGTGATTATCGATATGTATAAATAGGAATAAAGAGGAATGTGTCTAAACAGCAGATTATTCCTATTTTATTTATTCTGTGATTGGTGCAGTTATCAGATCCATACCACTGATTCTCTGGTGGTTTTGGTCGTTCATACTTATCCTGTTTTTTGGAGTTTAGATCTCAGTGTTCAACAGAACTCCTCTGCTGATCAGCTGACCTGAGCTCAGGCTGTCATTGGTGGTTTATTGGTTTTCTGTGGTGCTTAGACTGGATGTGGCTGCAGTCACCTGTGGAGCTGCAGAACTCCAGAGTGAACACAAAGCAGGATCTGAAGAGGCTTCACATATGACAGACTGATGACAGTGTGTCCTGTTCCACATCTGTTTAGACTCCTCCTCCTCCCACTTCCTGTGGTTTAATGGACTGGGATGCACAGACACACAGAATATTCCACTGTTTAACAAGAAATCACACAAAACCATCTAAGAAATACCAGGCAGTGATAAAATAATAACGATGTGCACTAGCTGACCTATGTCACACTTTGACCTGGAGGGAGGGTAGGCTGCTAAGGCTGCCTGGAAAAGGTCTGACTGAACCTTAAAACTATAGAAGCAACAACAAGACAAAGTCCATGGGATTTAACAAAAAAAAAAGGTGATGAGTTGGGGTGGATATCGTTAAGAATTTAACGATTCCGATTCCATTATCGATATTGCTTATCGATCTGATTCCTTATCGATTCTCATTGGGTGAGGGGATAAAAGAGTCCAAACAGGTGTGTTTGCATTAACTGTCTTTTATATTTCCATCTGCACAGAAAATAGAACATATACAGTATGAACAAATAATAAGAACAGATGATGCTGGGCCTGGTTGGGGGGGGGGGGGGGGGGGTGTACAGTGAAAGTGAAACTCCAGACTCTTCACTAATTCCTCTATTGCTGCATTTCTACTACGTGGAACCGGTTCGGCTCGGCTCGGCTTGTCTCCTGTTGTTGTGCACCTCATTTCCTTTCCCTTCTTACCTTCGGAAACTTGTATTTGAGGAGTTACAGCGCTTGTTGCCCACATCAGAACCGGAACCGGCGTTCACTCTGCCGCTACATTCACAAGCGCCGCTGAGTAGAGAATCAAATACATGACATTCCTGTAAATGATTCACATGTGGACAAATGTTTGAGAAGATTGGAGGGATTCCACCTTTAGAAGACATGGAAGCTTTGACAGAGTTCAACTGGACCTGGTGTGGTCTGTTTGGACCTGGTGTGGTCTGTTTAGACCTGGTGTGGTCTGTTTAGACCTGGTGTGGTCTGTTTGGACCTGGTGTGGTCTGTTTAGACCTGGTGTGGTCTGTTTGGACCTGGTGTGGTCTATTTGGACCTGGTGTGGTCTGTTGGACCTGGTGTGGTCTGTTTAGACCTGGTGTGGTCTATTTGGACCTGGTGTGGTCTGTTTAGACCTGGTGTGGTCTGTTGGACCTGGTGTGGTCTGTTTGGACCTGGTGTGGTCTATTTGGACCTGGTGTGGTCTATTTGGACCTGGTGTGGTCTATTTGGACCTGGTGTGGTCTGTTTAGACCTGGTGTGGTCTGTTTGGACCTGGTGTGGTCTGTTTGGACCTGGTGTGGTCTGTTTAGACCATTTCTGCCTCTACTCCATGTTGTCTACGTTCTGACCTAAACAACGCAGCGTACCTGTGATGTCATCGCGCATGCACAACGAAGGCGGAATCGATAAGCAGAATGGTTAAGCAGGCAGGCAAACGATTCCAAGGAATCGAGCTACTGGGAATCGGTTCTCAAAAAGAACCAGTTCTCGATTCCCATCCCTAGGGAAGAGCTTTATTGCCCTTAAAGTTCATCCCAGGAAATAAGCAAATAATGACAATAATAACAAAAAGTCAGCACACAGGTCTGCACAGCCCCTCTGTAACTGCCCTGAGCAGACCCCCATGTCAGACCCCCTCCATTTAAAGGCTAGGCCCCTCCCACTGGACCAAACCATTTGTAATTGGAACTAATTAAACATTACATCTCACTCCATCGGTTATTTTCCATAATTATCTCACAAAACAATTTATGTGTTTTAAACTCACATCAAAGGAGTCGTCTAATTACTTCTAGAATCTACACCCCTCTTTTAATACTCAGATTACCTGGCCTGGTGCAGTACGACAGGCGGAGCCTATTTTCCATGTTTAACTCAGGCACTGTAAAAGGCAGCCTGACGCTCCCTTTGGGTCCTTTTCCACTGCCCAGAACCAGGAAGCACTATGGAAGTGAAGGAAAAACACAATTAGGAACAAAATCTCAAACTATAGACTCTGTCATAATTACAGACCTACTTCCACTGTGCTGGTGTTTGTGTGTTTTTGTTCAGTGTCGTGGATAAACAGCCCAGCAGACTGCAGCCCAGTGTGTGCACCACCACACTGTCAGTAGTACGATACCTGGCTTTTGTTTTCCACGTGGAAGGAGTGACTGTGGTGTGTGGTGTCAGGGCTGAGTGCCACAGTCTGTATCACATTTATTCTGGAACTGTTCCTTTTGTTCTTTTCAGATTATTTTCAGTCACAGATGGAACTGAAACCAGGCTGATCTCATGTTTGTCACACCTGTTCTTATGACATTTGCTGTGCTATACGTACGCATGTCATCCTTTCACGTCTTATTCAGCTTCATTCGATAGTGTGTCAATGTACGCCAAGATCTCCAGTTTACATATCTGTAACCGCTAACCCTAACCGCTAACCCTAAACCTAACCCTAACTGCTAACCCTAAACCTAACCCTAACTGCTAACCCTAAACCTAACCCTAACTGCTAACCCTAACCCTAACTGCTAACCCTAAACCTAACCCTAACTGCTAACCCTAAACCTAACCCTAACTGCTAACCCTAAACCTAACCCTAAACCTAACTGCTAACCCTAACCGCTAATCGCGTGGTATTTGACATGGCGTGAACAAACACGTGGAAATCTTACAATGCGTCCAGATAACAGACCAGTTAAAAGTGTGGTGTTTTCTGTCCACAGTTCATGTTCACGTTGACTCAAACGCAGGCAGAGTTTAGTCAAACATTAAGTGTACATAACATCAGCTGACTGAACCATCCAAAATCTGGCTCTGCATATGAATCTGTTAGCGGTCCCTGCTGTGTTCATATTTTCATGCACCTCCCTCGTCTGGTCTGACATGAACTTATGAGCTTGAGAAAAACACATGTTGCCGTGGAGATTTATTTACATACTCAAGAAATAAAAAAAAAACAACTTTTGCACATCTCAAATTTCCAAGTCAAATCACATCATCTCACCAAAAGTATGTTGACGCATTTTGGCACCGAGCCTTCATCAGAGCCTTGAAGACATCCAAGTTCAGTTTAGTAAATACAGCCGTGGATGAGCAGAGGGTTGGATCTGTTCATCTGTTAGCTCATCACTTTTTAAGTCTCACACATGGAACATTCACAAATACGTAGAATAACGTTTGACCTTGGGTTCATCAGTGCAGATGGTCCTGGTGCTGGTTGAATGTTTTTATGTAGAATGTGTCAGTACTTCCTGTGAAATGTGCGAGAAGGTTTGACTTAGAAATTAGAGATGTGCTACATTTTTCACCTCTGGACTTCACACTATAACTGAACAGAGACACTGCTGAAATAACCCACTCCTCCAATAATATGTACATGCTGACATGGTTGGGATGTAGTTTTTTTTTTTTTTTTTTTTAATGCAATAGTCCCAGCTGTTGTAGTTAATAAATATGTGCAGATCACTGGTTGCATGATGCTATAATTAAAAAAAACAAGCAACATGACTTCATTCAAATGCAACCCACTAGCAATTATTCCCTGTCGAGTCCCTGATGACGGTAATGACGAAGATCTGGAGTTGGTCCACAGGTGCCTTTGATGGCAGCTTATTGCTCCTGCGTGCTAATGCTAATTGCTAATGGCCAGTGCTAAATGCTGTGTGTATCAGTATGCTAATCTAATTGTTAATGCTAGGTAATGTCTGTGTACGAAGATGCTAATTGCTAATGCTAGGCATTGTTTGTGTAGTAGGATGCTAATGTAATTGCTAATGCTTGGTAATGTGTGTGTATGAGGATGCTAATTGCTAATGCTAGGTGCTGTGTGTGTAGTAGGATGCTAATCTAATTGCTAATACTAGGTAATGTTTGTGTGCGTACAAAGATGCTAATTGCTAATGCTAGGCATAGTTTGTGTAGTAGAATGCTAATATAATTGCTAATGCTAGGTAATGTGTGTGTAGTAGGATGCTAATCTAATTGCTAATGCCAGGTAATGTGTGTGTACGAGGATGCTAATTGCTAATGCTAGGTGCTGTGTGTGTACAAGGATGCTAACTGCTAATGCTAGGTGCTGTGTGTGTACAAGGATGCTAATTGCTAATCCTAGGTGCTGTTTTTGTAGTAGGATGCTAATCAAATTGCTAATGGTAGCTAATGTGTGTACGAGGATATTAATTGCTAATGCTAGGTGATGTGTGTATTAGGATGCTAATTGCTAATGCTAATGACATGTAATGTGTGTAGGAGGATGCTAATTGCTAAGGCCAAGTGCTTTGTGTGTGTATTAGGATGCTAATTGCCAGTGCTAATGGTAGGTAATGTGTATACAAGGATGCTAATCGCTAATGCCAAGTGCTTTGTGTATTAGGATTCTAATTGCTTATACTAATGCTAAGTGATGTGGATGTACGAGGATGCTAATGCTAATGCTAGGTAATGTGTGTGGGTATAAGGATAGGTCAAATGCAGAGACTGAATATCCATACTAAAAATAGCAGTGAGTACAGTGAACAATAGGACATGTCTAAAAGACCTTTTTGTCAACAACAGTCTGTGGAATCTGTCATTAATGATATGATTTTAAAAAGTACTAGTAATACTGAAACTGTTTATAATTCGTGTATTTATTGTTCTCAGGTTCAAATCCATTCAGACTGGCTGAAGTTTCAGATAAACTCTCCTCCTGGTTGCTCCAGTCTTTTGCTGGTGCTACTTCATTGTTCAGTTCAGGCTAATTACCAGCGTTAGCTCCGCTCATATATACGGTAGGCTAATTACCAGCGTTAGCTCCGCTCATATATACGGCAGGCTAATTACCAGCGTTAGCTCCGTTCATATATACGGTAGGCTAATTACCAGCGTTAGCTCCGCTCATATATACGGTAGGCTAATTACCAGTGTTAGCTCCACTCATATATACGGTAGACTAATTACCAGCGTTAGCTCCGCTCATATGTACGGTAGGCTAATTACCAGCGTTAGCTCCGCTCATATGTACGGTAGGCTAATTACCAGCGTTAGCTCCTCTCATATGTACGGTAGGCTAATTACCAGTGTTAGCTCCACTCATATATACGGTAGACTAATTACCAGCGTTAGCTCCGCTCATATGTACGGTAGGCTAATTACCAGCATTAGCTCCGCTCATATGTACGGTAGGCTAATTACCAGCGTTAGCTCCTCTCATATGTACGGTAGGCTAATTACCAGCGTTAGCTCCGCTCATATATACGGTAGACTAATTACCAGCGTTAGCTCCGCTCATATGTACGGTAGGCTAATTACCAGCGTTAGCTCCGCTCATATGTACGGTAGGGTAATTACCAGCGTTAGCTCCTCTCATATGTACGGTAGGCTAATTACCAGCGTTAGCTCCGCTCATATGTACGGTAGGCTAATTACCAGCGTTAGCTCCGTTCATATGTACGGTAGGCTAATTACCAGCGTTAGCTCCGCTCATATGTACGGTAGGCTAATTACCAGCGTTAGCTCTGCTCATATGTACGGTAGGCTACAGCTGGAATACCAAACAGCTCTCAGTGCTCATCATGTGTGTATTCCAGTGGACTGGGGTTCTGGTTCCACAGCAGGTGCATTCTTCCTTCTTTTTAATCTCTACATTTTCATGCGTCTGGGCCATTTACTGCTCTGTTTTTGTGTCACTGTACAGACCATAATGCATTGTGAACGGTGAAATGTCTTTTGTTGTTTCCAGAACAGTGCTTTTGTCCAGTCCTGTTCTGAGGCACAGGCTTTCTAATGTTGGTACAATTCAACAAATGCAAAGAAACAGGCTGTTTTTTTTTTTCTTTCATTTGCTAAGAACTGACCATTTGATGCTTTTTATCTGTTAATCTGCTGAAAGTGAGGGGAGAGAAGAGAAAGGACAAAAAAAATGGAGATTAGGAAAGGGAAATAAAAGGCAATGCTTTCTTTTATTTTACTGTCCAGATGTTCCAACAATAATAGATAAACTGGAGAGAACATCCTTCCACGTCGAGGTAGGATTTGGACTTTTTCTGTTCATTTGTTTCATGAGGAAGGGATTTAAAGCTCTGCACAACAAAGAAAATGAAATGAAATTGTATAAAACAGCATCAGACTATCACAAATGGGATACAAATGTCTGCGGTTTTACACATGTATGCGAGCCGGTGTGTAGAAGCCGATAACGTAATATCTGACAAATAATGTAAAAAAAGTCCTGAACTGATAATAAAATAACTTTTGGCCAATAATGTTATAACTTATTACATTATTGGCTCAATTATTACATTTGCAAATAGTTTTTTTTTTTTTTTTTTTACCAGGCCAGTAATGTAATAATCAGCCAAGAAGTTAAAACATTACTGACCAAAAGTTATTACGTTATCGGTTCAGGACTTTTTTTTTTATGTTATTTGCCAGATATTATGTTATTGGCTTATTACTTTTTAAAAATGGCCACTTTATTACGTTATTGGCCATTATTACATTATTGGCTTCTACAAGGTTCTAATAGTTTTGGATTTTTCATTATAGCTTAGTTTTATTTAGTTTGGACTTTTTTTTCATTCATTCAGTTTTAATTCGTTTTTAGAGCAGGTTTGATAGTTACCTCTGCCAGGAGGTATTGTTCATCTGTGGAACCAACATGTGTTTGTTGTTCTAAAAAAAAAGTAGCTTTATTGTTATAGTTGTAGATAATTGCACATGTAGATAATTGCACATTTCCTATTTTTATAAAATATTTTATGAAATATTGTCAGTATTAGTGGGTCAGTGAGCCCGTTTCCATTGGACATCTGAGAACATTAAAGTCCAAACTGGTCCAAAACACAAATATGTCCCATGTGTCTTTTCCAGTCCAGTCCTGGTCCAGTGTCCAAACCTAGACTCTGTGTCCAGTCACAGATCACCATGGTGGTAGACTGGTTTGGTGGACGTCCCTAAAATGAGTCCTGGGTGCTCCAAACATCAAACATTAGTTCCACCTGATACACGTTCTAACCTGAAGAACAAAAAAACACCCAGGAGTGAACCACGACCCCCCTGAAAGACTTCACCCCCCAGTTTGACAAACACTAAAGGAACCAGTTTGTCAGTGGTGCAGTGGTCCCTGGAGAAGTGGGGATACTCTCAATTTTGCATTTTTTTTTAAGTAGTCCAGAAAAACCCGTTTTAGAAGCAGTGACATGTCAGACTACTCTGTTTAGTTTACTCAAAAATCCATCAGTAGTATTTGTTCACTAAGTCATGATAATTTTATAATAATCAGGATCAGTTTGTAGGTTTTACTGGACACACAAACAGCTGCATGAATGGAAATGGATTCAACATGAGGTAAACAGAGGGTTACAGTTATTTATGAACATTTGTTTAAATAAAATTCTTAAATCTGAAGTTGACAATGCATCCTTGTTCATATTTCACCGTAAATAAATCATTCTCTTCCACACTTCAGAACCAATCAGATAAACTCTGAAGTGCACTGTCCACCATGTGTGTGACGCAGGACGTAGAGCCCCGCCCCCTGGGTGAAACGCCTGGTTTTTAGTGACTCCCCTGCCTGCACCGCCATCCAAAGTAATCTGATTACTGCCATCGACTTCCACGTGACTTTGAACTCCAGTTGGACCGTAGTGAACATTGTTAAGTCCATCCTGGTCTGCAGATGTCAGTAACTGGTCAGTAGTTTTTGGTCTGTGGTCTGTAGTTCTAGTTCCTCTGTCATATTGATAACCCAGTGGAACTGACTTTGCATGTATTTGGTCATTTAAACATGGAGTTTCTTATGTTAATCACCATGTTAAGTCGGCAAAACTTCAAGTGTCTTCACATGTAGTGAGCTCCTTGTGCGGTGTTTGTGGAACTGAGCTTCTCCTTTGGACTGCTGGTGCTTCTGTTAGTGAAGCTTCATTCATGCAGAGGAACTGGAGCTGAGCTCACTGCATTTACCAGTAGCATGGCCAGCACTGCTGGTTGCTTCTTATTTTGTCAATTTTTTATTCATTTTGTTCATTTAATTGATCGCTTTGGCTGGTTTTGTTCATTTTGTTGCTTACTGTATTTTGTTCTTTTTTGCTTATTTTTCCTTTTTAATTTATTATTTTGTAAAAGTTTTCTATTTGTTTTTGTACATTTATTATTTCATTTCTATAACCCCAGTGTGTCCATCCACTGTCACTGATCCAACTCCATGGGTTTGACTGGAGAATCAATGTTGGAGAAGATGACGGTGTTTCCACAGTAACTACGGAGCCTCTGAAGGTCCAAATATGGTCATATCTGTTGACTATGAAAAGATGAAGGACTGTATTTGACACCAATTATTGACAAGGATTGATAGAATTAATGGATCAACAGTTTTATATAAATAAATCTAAACCCACACATTAGCTTTCATACTTCAACTGAGCCGTCCTCATGTTCCTTCAAACTTCAACCTTTCCTCCATCTCTCTCCTCCTTTCTCTATCTCTCTCCTTTCTGTCCATCCCTCTCCTTCTTTCTGCCCATCTCTCTCCTTCTTTCTCCATCTCTCTCTCCTCCTTTCTCCATCTCTCTCTCCTCCTTTCTCCATCTCTCTCTCCTCCTTTCTCCATCCCTCTCTTTCTTTCTCCATCTCTCTTCTTTCTCCATCCCTCTCTTTCTTTCTCCATCTCTCTCTCCTCCTTTCTCCATCTCTCTCCTTTCTGTCCATCCCTCTCCTTCTTTCTGCCCATCTCTCTCCTTCTTTCTCCATCTCTCTCTCCTCCTTTCTCCATCCCTCTCTTTCTTTCTCCATCTCTCTCCTCCTTTCTCCATCCCTCTCTTTCTTTCTCCATCTCTCTCCTTTCTCCATCTCTCTCTCCTCCTTTCTCCATCCCTCTCTTTCTTTCTCCATCTCTCTTCTTTCTCCATCCCTCTCTTTCTTTCTCCATCCCTCTCTTTCTTTCTCCATCTCTCTCCTTTCTGTCCATCCCTCTCCTTCTTTCTGCCCATCTCTCTCCTTCTTTCTCCATCTCTCTCTCCTCCTTTCTCCATCCCTCTCTTTCTTTCTCCATCTCTCTCCTCCTTTCTCCATCCCTCTCTTTCTTTCTCCATCTCTCTCCTCCTTTCTCCATCCCTCTCTTTCTTTCTCCATCTCTCTCCTTTCTCCATCTCTCTCTTTCTTTCTGTCCATCTCTGTGCCTCATTCTTTCTCCGTCCACACAGACTCTTATTTCCTGTGGTCTTTCGTGGGTCACTTCCCTCATTCTCTTTACGGGTCACATGGCTTTGCCTCAGCCATGCACGAAAAAAATAAACTGTTGGATTGTGGGAGTTTCTTTAATTAGTTGGTACCAGTGTGCGCTGCCCTGGCGTTCACCCCATGCCGGTACCACTGTCTTTCTCTAGTCATGTGAAGGGAACATCTGGGGGCAGAGGTTTTCACAGCAGCACAACTCTGTAATTCTTTAACAAAACTGAAAGGACACCAGAATGATTAGGTTTGATGAGCTGTGAAAAAAGAAAGAGGGGGGGGGGCCAGGATGTGAACTCAGTCTAATTTGTCTTTTAGCATGGTCCAAGAGTTAGGCACATATGGAAAAAAAAAAAAAAAGAACTATACCAAAGTTAGAGAAGTGGAAAGTACAAGTTATCTGTGACAGATTGAAGAGTGTAGAGAAAAAGGTGGAAGTTGAAGATAAATGGAAGGAACTGCTGGTATGTGTCATGATTAAGGATGTAACAATTACCGGTATAACGATAAACCGTGGAAAAATTGCAGACGGTTAGTATTACCGCTTCAGTTCTAATTATCATGATAACCGTGTTTGATTACTGCACTTTTAGGGGAAAAAGCCCTATGTAAAGATCTGTTTTTATGTCAGATATTTGAGTACACTGTAAAAAAAAAAAAAAAAACATAAAAAAAAAACCCAGTATTATTCCGGCAGCTGGGGTGCCGAAAAAATACTGTTAAATAATGGAAAATAACCATCTCATAAAAATACGGTAATTTTCCATAATTCAAATACAGTTTTTTGCCCTAACTTTACATGACATTTTGCATATTTTTTTGACTTTTTAATGTTTAATAAAGAATATTTACATGTATTAAAACAATCAAATTGCGTATAAATATATATATATATATATATATAATTTTCAGTGAGACTCAGTTGTCCAATCCACTGATAAAAACTGTATTTGGACAGTTTATCAGTGCTTATACATGTTATACATTCACAAAAATACATTTATTCAACATTTTTGTTGTGAAACCTCCTGTAATTACACAAGATATTTGTCAATTAACAAACAAGTCTGGTTCAACTGACAGAACAAATACTTCTTTTACAGTTAATTGTCAGTAATTTTATCTCATTTTATTATTATTATTTTTTACAGTATTAAACTTTAAATTAACAATTTAATCTCATAAATAGAAAAGAAATATTTGTGAAATTACTATACATTTGCAAATGTGTTTTAACTGTATTTTTCTGTGAAAAAAGAAAACATTTCTTTCAAAAATTTAAATTTTATGGTTATTCATAGTTAAAGTTTTTTCATGTTATTTTCCATTTGACATGTAAAATCACAGTCTGTTTTTGTCGTTTCATTGATATTTTCCTGTATCTTAAAAATACAGGAAAAATCTGTAAAATAATCAGTGATTTATAAATAATATAGATAAATAAACAGTGAATTATAGATTTTTTTTACAGTGTAGAGAAAAAGGTGGAAAGTTGAAGAGAAATGGAAGGAACTCCTGCTATGTGTCACAATTAGGGATGTAACCATTACCGGTATAACGCTAAACCGTGGAAAAATTCCCAACGGTTAATATTACCGTTTAAATTCTAATTCTCATGATAACTGTGTTTAATTACTGCACTTTTAGGGGAAAAATCGCCTATGTAAAGATCTGCTTTTATGTCAAATATTTGAGTATAGTTTTAATTTATTACAGTTTTAATTTTCTATACCTAATATTTGGAACCAATATTCACTTTTAAAGTCTTTGAAAAGGTTCGTTAAGCATCTGTGTGTTATATATGCAATAAAGTATATTATTTTTCTAATTTTATATTTTTGTGTGTTTTTTGTCCTTTTGTGTTTTTATAGTAGGTTAAAGTGAAAAAAAAAGAATAGATGATATAGATGAAGTTGTGTTGAAAAAACAGATCCCAAACATGGGTATAGTAAACATTTGTTTATATAGTATATAAAGGCAAAATCAAAAGGACTGAAAAACGGACAAAATAGACTCAGACCACTAAGGGTTAATATTTGAATGTTTCTGACACAGAAGGGACATTGGGACTATTATTTTATCATCATTATTATTATTATTTTTAAATACAACTTGGTTAAATTATTTCAGTGTGTGTATTAGTTCTTTCTGAACATTTTGAACACAATTTCAACAATACCGCGATAATAATGATAACTGTGATAATTTTGGTCACAATAACTGTGATCTGAAATTTTCATCTGGTTCCGTCCCTACTTGACAGTAATGTGATTAGACAGTAAGACAGAAACTATGGACACTTATAGTAACATTAGTCAGTCAGTGATGGTTAATGTGGGCCATTTGAAGGATTTGTGAAGAACAATAAATATCCTGTGTGTGAAGTAACCGCACCAAACGTGTGCTCTGTCTGTTTTCTGTCACAGACTTCGATCATAGGTGTGCTGTCTCCACACCTGAACTGAGCAACGAGAGCAGAGCTGAGGCCAAATGTCCAGGTGCAGACCATCGTGTATTTTAGTCATTTTCACCCAAAAAAACCCCAGAAAAATATTTACTAAAGACACAGCGTAAAAGGTTTAAAATGTACAACTGTGCAAAAAGGTATCATTGGTTCAGTACAGGGAACACTCTCCTGGAACACCTTTTATCGGCTGGTCTATCCACTAGCCCAGGGGTGGGCCACTCTGGTCCTGGAGGGCTGGTATCCTGCATGTTGTAGATATCTCCCTCTTCCATCACACCTGGAGGCCATTACATCAGAGCTGTCCAACTCATTTTAGTTCAGTTCCACATTCAGCCCAATATGATCTCAAGGAAGCTGGACCAGTAAAATAACAACTGAAAAAAGTCCAATTAAATTATGATAATGTTTACATCTACAAAAATCTGAATAAAATGAACAACTGGAAACGTCTTAAGAAAAACAACTGCAATTGTAACAATATTCTGCCTCAGATTACACTGGTCTGCAATTTTTTAGAAATGATTTGCTTCAGAGATTAAATGTGCTAAATGTTACGTATTTTAATAAGATTAATTGGAAAATAAATGACAAAAGTGCCGGTTTGCTGATGTTTTCAAGGTATATAATTAAGTGTTATTCCACATATATATTGGTTTATGTACATTTCTATAATAGTTTTATAAATCTTCCACTAAATAGAACCTGTAAAGTGAATGTATTCTAATGTGCAGACAGTGTTTGGAAGTAGATCTTGTAGCTCTGAGACAAATATTCCTTTGGAGTCAAACCCATTCTCTCGTTAATTCTTGAATTTCACATTTTGACCCAAGGCTGTATCTTGGAAAGTTCAGCCAACCAGCATTTTTGACTGGATTTTTCTTTATCAGTGACTCTCATGATAAAATTTCATTACTTTTATTCTGGAAGCATTTTCCTTGTAGACCAGTGTTATCAGTTTATCATTTACATGTGTGTTACAACTTCCATTACAATTATCAATGCATGAAACATTTAATAACGGGCAGAATACTGGTAAAAATTGCATTTACTTATCTCAAGACACTTTAGGTTTTTCACATTTTTTGTAAAATAACAGTTTTTAATATAAACATTTCCATGTCATTTTACTTTTTTACACTAAAACAAACATACAATTTGCTGTTTTCATTATTTATAGGTTTAATATGATAGTATTTTACTGGTTCTGACCCACTTGAGATCTAATTGGTCTGTATGTGGAATCTGAATTAAAATGATTTTGACATCCTCGATTGTTAATATCTTCAGTGTCATTTTTGTATTTCACAAATCCATCCTACGGGCCTGATTGGATCCTTTGGCGTGACAGATTTGGCCCCTGGGCCGCATGTCTGACACCTGTGCATTACATCATTTTCAAGCTTCTGCAGAGCTAGATGATGAGCTGATCATTAATTAAATCAGGTGTGCTGGAAGAGGGAAATATCTACAACATGCAGGGTGCCCACCTCTGCACTGGCCTATACTGTACTGGAGCACAGGTAAGTTCACTTCCCCCCATTAATTATTTAAAATGTCCAGTTTCTAAACAGTACTGTGATTAACTACATTTAACAAACTCATATAAAAATACATGTTATATTAAGTTAATGAGAAAATTAAAAACATCAATTAGATTTAGCGGCTCCTTCAGTTCAAACACCCCTGCTGCTCTTCCCACAGTGGTCCCTCCCAGAACCTTCTTAAGGCGCTCCAGCTGCCTGGGGACTCTTTTAGCTGCAACACCTGGGACCAAACAAAAGACACAAAGGTAAGTTGTGTAGATCCATTATTCATCTGGAGTCGGTAAAACCATGGGAGCTCTATGTCGAGCACCACAGTGTGTCATATATTCACTACTTAAAGTTCAGTTTGTTCTGCATCAAAAGATACAATCACACAGCGTTTTATTTAAATAAATTTAGGTTCTTCTGTGAAACAGGACAGAGGGGATAAATGTTTAAACCAGATGTAGATGCATGTTCTGAAGCAGGTTTGGAAACACTGGGTCTGTTTTAAAAATAAATACTTACTGACATAAGAGAAACTATTTTTCAGAAAGAACACATTTTTAGATTATTTTACATTATATTTAATACAAAAATCTGCATGTAACAGTAAAAAGGACACCAAAATTACACACTTCTATTTTTTTTTTTTTTAATATCTCTTTATTCTTTCATGGGTTCATTTTGGGAATCAAAGTAAATGTCAGTGTTTGACAAAAATGGCCGCTGTTGCAAAATCACTTGCGATTTATGTGTTTAAATGTTCAGGTTCTGTATGTAACACCAGTGGACACAATGGGTTCCACACCAAACCTGGAATGAGGCTGAGATCGATGAAAAACCCACATGTGTGGATTAGAAAAACCACTAGGATCCACACATTGAACACAGTGTCTGTATTTAGAGTCTATAGAAGAGCGTTTACACACATGTTTACACATCTAATACACTGACACCTAGGGAGATTTAATGTCCATATTTGGGTCCTATTTTTTGACTCAATATTTGATCAAAAATTTAGTAATTATGAGATGGATCAGAGCAAGAGTATAATTATTTTGCATGTATCTGATGTCATCATTAGGCTATTAATATTTTAATATTTCCAGTTTCTAAACAGTACTGTGATTAACTACATTTTAACAAACTCATATAAAAATATGTTATATTAAGTTAACAATGAGAAAATTAAAAATGTCAGTTAGATTTGGTGGGTCCTTCAGTTCAAACACCCCTGCTGCTCTTCCCACAGCGGTCCCTCCCAGAACCTTGTTAAGGTGCTCCAGCTGCCTGGGGACTCTTTTAGCCGCAACACCTGGGACCAGACAAAAGAGACGAAGGTAAGTTCAGTTCCCACCCACACGCACACCTTTACATGTTTGACCTTTAGTTCTACTTCAGCTTTAGTGATGATGAGATGAAGCCTCATGAGCAGACCTGGGCATTGTACGGCCTGTGGGCCACATGTGGGCCCATAGCTGCCCCAGACCGGCCCCCATGAGGTCACTGGCACATTAAAAGTCCATCCAATCAATCAATCAATCAATCAATCTCATCATAACAGATGCAGCCAATACAATTACACTACTTTTATTTTGAAGGATCTGCTAAATTAAAATAATTTTTGCACATTTTTTCCGTACTTAACATGAGGGTTATGCGTTCATTGGTTTGTTGGTCAGTTTCAGCCCATGCAGACGTCAGCTAACGCTAAGATATGCAAACAGAGATGGATACATTTATTGTTTTTCATGTAAAGTTAATGTGGAGCTGGTTTTGCACGTTTTCAAAAATGTTTTTTGTGAGTATTCATTAAATAGTTGTATTCTGCGCTCCACATTTTCATTGTATTGTTTCAGTTGCTGTTTTCATAGCGACACATGTTGAGCAGAGCTGCAGGTGTTCTGGTCCGGCCCTTAACAACTGTTAAAGTTTCTCATGTGGCCTCATAAGAAAATGAATTGCCCACTCCTGCTCATGAAGAATCGAACCGTTTGAGCTGCAGGGTTCAAGAAAGTGTTCATTTTTCACAACTTCATGTGCACATGAAACCACCTACTGGACAGGTGTAGAATCACAGGCAGCTGATCGGAACCGCAGAATGTGTGACGCATTGAATTGTTCTGTCTGTTATGGGTCTTGAGAATGAATATAAATAACAACAAATGTTTGACCAAATAATTTCTTTACATAAATCACTAGTTTCCAGTGGTTTTTTTTTACTCCTGACCCCATTTTAACATCACAAATTTCTGGCGAGCCCAGACATTCAAAACGGAGACTTTTTTTTTTTTTTTTTGCCAAAATTCTTTAGTTTTTGATCCTGTAATAGTTTCCTATCCTCTGTTTCAAATCCAGGTTAATTTCAGAGGAAATTTAGTCTATATCGTCTATATTATTTTGAATGGAGGCCGTAAATCCAGATGTAGATTACTGCACAAAGGGAGAATTTTGTCCAGTCAGACCAGCTGTGATTTACAAGGCTGCAAATTAATACTGAACAAACAAGAACTGAAACTATGAATTATGAAAGAGCTGCAGCATCTGAAACTGACCACAGTGAACATGTGACACAGAAACAGAACCACAGTGTTTCAGTTTCAGCTTCAGTTTGTCATGTCTTTTATATATTGTGATTGTCTCTCTCAACTCACTATATATTTTTTATTAGTAAGTTTTTATTTTATTTTTATCAGTTACTAGAAATTCCAGGTGACCCCATGTGGGGTCCCGACCCCAAGGTTGAAAAACACTGAACTAAGACCAAGACGCATACAACAAACACACATTTTGAAAATACATAATGTACATTTCTTTGTCTAACTGATTTCTAATGGACTTGCTTCATTACACTGAGCCTATGGCCCACCGATGATGTTATCCATGTATTTATAGTTTTAGAATCTGGGTGTCAGTGGAGACGTAAAAAAGAAACAAACAAAAAACCATCTTCTGTGAACGGTTGTGACCTGCGTTCCATCACCACAGTGACCGCTGACCAGTTGCTCAGTGTGTGTGGTCAGGTGTGGACACACACACAGTGTGTGTGTGGTCAGGTGTGGACACACACAGTGTGTGTGTGTGGTCAGGTGTGGACACACACACAGTGTGTGTGTGGTCAGGTGTGGACACACACACAGTGTGTGTGTGGTCAGGTGTGGACACACACAGTGTGTGTGTGGTCAGGTGTGGACACACACAGAGGTGACGGAGGCAGCGTGTCCTCCTGTTTCACACATACAGTACACTGAACTGAACTGATATTAACGACCTCTTAAGTACATTTAGTTTAAAGCTGACTCATTAGAACCCTTTTTCCTCTGCCACGGAGGTTACACACCGCAGCCGCTACAATCGAATTTCACCACAGACACTTAATGAGCCAAAAATACCACGGAAACGGGAAGAACGGCAGAATTTGCACTTCTTTTCACGTGGTTTATTTTAGCCCCACCCCTTTAAGTATAAATATCCAATTCATACAGAAAGACGGATGATGACGATGATGACGATGATGACGATGATGACGATGATGACGATGATGACGATGATAACGCTGGTAAAGAGCTGCAACCGATTAACTGATTAGGTGCTTGAAGTGAATGCAAAAATTCACAACTCAATTAATCAACTCAAATTGATTGAAGGGAAATATTCTATTGCAGTTTTCCTGAATTGAAGCTTCTTTGTGCGTCACAATAAGCGTCCGTGTGAAACACAACAGTGGAACCAATGTTTAACAGCAGAGAAATGAAGGAAACAAAGCTGTGATTCAGGAGAACTGTGGTTGAATAGTTTTTTTTGGATCGCTTTGAGTCGATTAATCGGTTGCGGCTCTAATGCTGGATGACATCACGCTGCTTCATCTTTATGAAATCCAGTTGAGAAGAACTGTAATTACCCCTCATCACCAGTAGGGGCTCCCAAAGAGAACAGAACAGAAGTCTCAGGCTGTTTCTCAAACTCAAGTTCGCAGAGTACGGTCTTGGTAAATATGAACTTCCTAAGAACACCAGTCTGTCTGTAATTTTTTTTATTTTATTTTTATTTAACCTTTTTTTAACCAGGAAAAAGATCCCATTGAGATTTAGAACCTCTTTTCCAAGGGAGTCCTGGCCAAGAGACAGCATGAAACACAACCCATAGTTACAACATACAGTAATTAACAGGACAAGTCAACTGATGAAAAACACGTACAAGTCATTGAAACTGTCACAGAACGTCTGATACTTGTGAACTTCCCTCCCTGTCTCTGCTGTATTTCCACCATCGCCTCCTGAACGTATTTCCCACAAATCACAGTAGTCACTTTTCCATCGGACATCTGCACAAAAGTTTACCCATATTTACTAAATGTCAAAACATCAGAAGTGTGTAATGTTGGTTTTTCCATTAAATCACAAATGCGATGATTTATTTATTATCGCGAGATGACAGGAGAAGTCATTCCATAAACATGGTGAACGTAAATATGGTGTTGATTTACAGATATATTCATTATTATTATATATTACCCTTCTATCTCCTACTAAATTATAAAATGATTCAGTTTCTTGCTGTGTCCACACATACCGGGACATGTTTCTTCTTCGCTTGTTGTAACGTCCGTCAACATCTGTTTTTTTTTTTTTTTTTTAAATTCACCTGATTCTAGTCATGGAAAAGGTCTTTCCATCGCAGTTTTGCGTGATACACCATTTGCGCTACGCCTGAAAAACCACCTCTTGCCAGTGGAAAAAGTTTTAGTCATAAAACAAGAGTTTTGGTGAAATTGTCATTTTTCCATGAGGTAAATTTTTATGTGTCAGTTATATTCACGCAATTTAAGGGTCAGTTTAAAAGAGACTATTGTCACTTGATTTGATTTCAATACATTTGTACTATTTACATGTTGTTTATATATTTATTATACAGTTAGCATATTTTTCAGAACTGAAACAAATTGTGTTGAATCCCATATGATAATTTTTTTAATTCTAAATTTATGAACGTAGTTGAATTCAGAGACAAACAATTCAGATACTTAATTTCAGTGCAAAAAAAAAATCAGCACTACAAATTCACTGTCTTTTATAATTCAAAATCTGATGGCACAGATTTACTTCCATACCTGAGACTTAATTTTTAAAAAATTTTTTTTTAACTTGTGTTTTATTCTTTGCCTTTCTAATGCTGTAGTGCATGTTCCACCCTGATTTCTAAATATTATTACTACTTTTGTCTGTAAAACACTTCAGGTCAACTTCTGTTGGTTTTAAATGTTCTGTATAAATAAACTGACTTGAATTTAAAATGTGAGAACTGTTCTGAAGAAATAAGTCAGAGGTGATTTTTATTTTATTATTATTTTCTCAGCTGCTGCCCCTCACAGTTCTGCAGGAGCAGAAATAATCACTTCACACAGGGAATAAGATTAGACTTCACAGGATGGTTTCTGATTACAACGGAATTTTTTCATATAATTTCCTTTTTTTTTTTTTAATCAATTTTTATTTATTTTCATTGTGCATCTCCAAAAGTACAA
>NC_043961.1:61001354-61013854 GCF_902148855.1 Sphaeramia orbicularis
GGACTTGGCCCCTGGGCCGCATGTTTGACACCTGTGTTTTAAAGAAATAATACTTGTCTGTTTCAGCCGTAACTGAAGGAAACGATGGAAACGGGAACTTTTCCTCTCACCAAAGTATGACATGTAATTATTCTCATAACTGGCTCTAACAGACACCTTTTAAAAGAATTTCTTCAAGTAAATGTTGAACTGTACAGGAAAGTTGAATTTGATGTCATGAGGGCAGTGCTTTTCTTCCACACAGTTCATGTCAGTGCACGTTTCAACAGGGAAGTGGGTTCAGTTCCATAAACTGGAGCTGTTGACCGTCTACAGGTGGAGACGTTACTTTTGTTATAGCTGCTGGATTTTATTCTTTTATTAAATGTGACAGCCCGGCACCTTCTGGGCACTAGGGCCACTGTCAGTTTTCTTTTCAGATGGGGACCTCCTGATTGGGCGCACCTGTGGGAGGAGTGACGAGCCTATTTAAGCAGCTGGACGTGGATGCTTCAGTCTCTGTCCCGGGTCGGGTCGGGTCTGGTCTGGTTCTGCCCTGGTCCTCATGCTCCTCTAAACTGGGGTTTTGTGTCGCAGCACTTTGTGTTTGTTATTGTTAGTTGGTTTAATAAACCTCTGTCACATTTTTACCGCCTCCTCCGTCTCCATTTCTGCCACAGCCTTAGAGTCGGGTTGTGACAGCGGGGGCTCGTCGTTGTGACATAAGTCAGAGATGTGAAACTCATTTTAGTTCAGGGGCCACATTCAGTCCAGTAGATACAGTCAGCAATGATGTCACAGCTGGGGGCGGGGAAATCCCTCCCACCATACTGCACTGATGAGCATAAACCCCCAAAACCACAAGAAAGTCAGTTATGATGATGAGATATCAGGTCTTGTTTCTAAAAATTTGAGAAATGAATTCCATATCTTGTGGAAGTCATGAGTTTTCGGTTTAATTGTGTACGTGAGCCCTTCAGTAGCTGTACAGGATGAGAGTTCTGCAATCCATGAATTAAACTATGGACAGTCACCACTTTTCCAGTGTCTAGTGATAAGACGCTTCACATGTATTAGACAGAGGTTCACCTACTGTCATGAGTTCTAAGTACTAAAGTTTCTGGAATAATACCTAGAATACAGATCTTTGCACACATTGTGATTTTTTTTTTTTTTGTCTATAAATTTGGAAATTGTGTTAATTATCCTCCTCCAAAATTCTTGCATGCGAGGTACGACAAAAAAGAAACAAGACTGTGGCAGCCATGCTCATGACTCGATGCCTATTGGCTAACCACTTATTTCATTGCGTTACGCAACTTCTCGCCAATAGTCTGCTCTAATATTGTTCACTTCTCTGACTCCGTTCTTCTGTTTCAGGCTTTTGTGTGACATAGCGCTGTTAGGCCTCGTCACACAACTTTTGTGCAGCACAGTGATAACAAACATGGAGCAAAGAATGAATTTGTAATTACCTTGTTAAGTTGGAGAGGAGCCCAGCAGAGTGTCTCAGACTTCTAGGTGAGGCTTACGGAGAAGATGCAATGTCACAACCGTGAGTCTTTGAGTGGCACGAACGCTTCAAGAGCGTCTGCGAGGAGGTGGACGATGACCCCACGTCAGGACGACCTTCCACGACGAAGACTGATGAGAACATTGAGTGAAGCAGCTGGTGCGAAGTGATCGCAGATTGTCGGTGAGGATGATGGTGGAACAGCTGAGCCTGAACAGGGCGTCGGTGTGGACCATCTTGGTGGAGGAGCTGGGGATGCCGAAGGTGTGCGCCAAGATGGTGCCCAAGGTTTTGTTGGATGACCAGAAGGAGGAGTTTGAGACACTCTGTTGGGCTCCTCCCCAACTTAACAAGGAATTTCAAATTAATTTTTTGCTCCATGTTTGTTATCACTGTGCTACACAACAGTTGTGTGACGAGTCCTAACAGCGCTATGTCACACAACAGCCTGAAACAGAAGAACAGAGTGAGACAAGTCAACAATATTAGAGTGGACTACTGGTGAGAAGTTGAGCAACACAATGAAATTAGCGGTTAGCCCAGTGTTTTTCAACCTTGGAGTCGGGTTGCCTGAAATTTTTTGTAATTGATAACATTTTTTAAAAAAGTATAATTAACTCTTTCATGCATAGTGGTCACTCCAGTGGACAGCTGTTCAAAGCCGTTCTCTTCTATATTCATGGGTTTTGTTGTTTCAGTTCCACATCAGCCAACACAGTGGACGCTTATGCACCATCTCATACACTGACATTCAGACCATTACTGTAACTTTACTGTTTTTGATAAACCTGATCTGCACTAACATGTTTGAGTGGAAATCAATTGATTGTTATTGTTATTAGACTATAATTAACAGGGTTTTGTTTTTTTTTAACAAAAAGGGTATTTTTTGCATATTATCTCCATGAAGTGAGTAGTGACTAGAATTAGTGTTAAAATGTGAGAAACATCAGATTAGTAGCATTAAAAATGCTTTTATTTCATAGATTTCACATAGAATATCAGTAAATACATATTTCTTTGATTAAAAAATTAAACGCATGGTGTCCAGCTGAGTGGACATTTTTGGAACTCCATGAAAAAAAGGTTCATAAGATAATTTTCAATCGTATAGTTTTTTTCATGCTTAGAGGAATAAAAACACTCAGGAAAAAAAAAATCTTGATTACGATTCTCATAATTCATGCATGAAAGGGTTAAAAAAATCTGTGAGTTGACAGACAATCCTAATCCATATCAGACAAACTGGTTGTGAAACTGCAGCACTGTGGTTCTGTTTGTGTCACATGTTCATTGTGGTCAGGTTCAGATGCTGCAGCTCTTTCATAATTCATAGTTTCAGTTCTTGTTTGTTCAGTATTAATTGTCCTCCTTGTAAATCCCAGCTGGACTGACTGGACAGATCCTGACCAAGGAAAATAAAACTCTCCCTTTGTGCAGTAATCTACACCTGGACTTACTGCCTCTGTCCACAATAATAGACATTATACAGACTAAATGTGTCTAAAATTAACCTGGATTTAAAACATAGTATAGAAAACTATTACATGATCAAAAACAAATAAATATTAGCAAAAAAAAAAGTCTGTTTTGAATGTCTGGGGTCGTCAGAAGTGTGTGATGTTGAAATGGGGTCAGGAGTAAAAAAACGTCAGAACCACTGGCTTAACAAACTGGCATTAAGTCATGAACATGGCTGCCACAGTCGTTTCTTTTTTGTCTCACCTCGTATGTTCACATTCCCAAATACAGTGATAAGGTTCCTCTGTCAGTTCCACATTTTACACAGGTGTCTGAGATGTTAGGGTTAAATTTGTTCAGTTTTCAGGAGTTATGTAGGTTCTCATAATCCACTTCTAAGGAATCAAGTAAAATCTGCTATTAATGGATAAACAATATCACATTTAATGTTGGAAGCGCTCCAGCAGACGTCTCTCTGTCTGAAGGGAACGGCATCAGCAGATGAGGTGCAAAAGATCAAAAGTAACCCAGGTGATTAATTTGCATGTAAATGTAATGGATTATTACTTTAACCTTTCACCTGAGCTCCAACTTTGATCAAAGCTATTAACGGCAAAGATGAACCTGCACAAATAACCTGACTTTGCAGATATATGCGCTCCCTGCCGGTCCGCATACAAAATGAGAAGGGAACTGGGATCAGAAGTGACAGAACACACACTCTTCTGGCTTTAACAGCAGCGCTCACATTCACACGGTGGCGGACTGTGTTGATGCCAGAGGGTTTTGGATGGAGCAGACGGAGGAGCCTGCAGCAGCAGAACAGCAGCTCTGAGCACAAAGCAGACGAACATCTGCTGCAGCTGGCACCGCTGCTCTGCACCGCTTTGTTTCTCTGCCTTTTATTCTGCTTTTCTCTAAGTCTGTCTCACTCATGTACAGTCTTTTTTTATTCTGTCCTTACTCGAAGATCAACCATCCAACGCTTTGTGTGCAGTCTTTTCACACATCTGCCTCAATCTGTGTCTTCACTTATTACAGAAGACCTTTTACAAGCCATGACGCACTAGTGTGGATGGAACCATATGAAAATTTCATATCATGGTTATTGTGACCAAAATTATCAAGGTTATCATTATCACGGTATTATTGAAATGGTGCTCAAAATGTTCAGAAAGTACTAATACATACACTGAAATAATTTTACCAAGTTGTATTTTAAAAAATAAAATAAAATAATAGTCCCAATGTCCCTTCTGTTGCAGAAATATTCAAATATTAACCCTTAGTGGTCTGAGCCTATTTTGTCTGTTTTTCAGTCCTTTTGGTTTTGCCTTTATATACTATAGAAACAAATGTTTACTATACCCATGTTTGGGATCTGTTTTTTCAGCACAACTTCATCTATATCATCTGTCTATTATTTTTTCACTTTAACCTACTATAAAAACATAAAAGGACAAAAAATACACAAAAAAAAATATAAAATCCGATTTGAAAAATGTATATAATTTATTGCATAAATAACAAAGATTTTTAACGAACCTTTTCAAAGACTTTAAAAGTGAATATTGGTTCCAAATATTAGGTATAGAAAATAAAATTGTAATAAATTAAAACTATACTCAAATATTTGACATAAAAGCAGATCTGTACATAGGCGTTTTCTCTGGAAAAGTGTGGTAATCAAACGGTTATCATGAGAATTAGAATTTAAACGGTAATACTAACCATCTGCAATTTTACCGCGGTTTATTGTTATACCGGTAATCTTTACATCCCTACTCACTAGATCTTCAACTACTTAATAGGCCTTTAACGCAGAGGTCGCATTAACCGAAAATATTTCGTCATTGATGGATTTTTTTTTTAAATGACAGAAAATTCTGAAGGTCGTCTGTCATTTTGACAGATTAAAATACTGAAAATAATCTACCAAAGAAAGTTTAACACAACACTGAACAGAACCTGCTGCAGGATCACTGGTCTGTCTGTGAGCAAGGCATCAAACATTCCAGAACAGCATCCACCTGTATAGAACCAACAGCACCGCTGTTCACAACTGCACTGAATACAACAGCAGTCCACCTGTAGTAGACCCTGTCCACTTAGTCCACCTGTAGTAGACCCTGTCCACTTAGTCCACCTGTAGTAGACCCTGTCCACTTAGTCCACCTGTAGTAGACCCTGTCCACTTAGTCCACCTGTAGTAGACCCTGTCCAGTTAGTCCACCTGTAGTAGACCCTTTCCACTTAGTCCACCTGTAGTAGACCCTGTCCACCTGTAGTAGACCCTGTCCACTTAGTCCACCTGTAGTAGACCCTGTCCACTTAGTCCACCAGTGACAGTGAAACTCCAGACTCTTTACTAATTCCTCTGTTGCTGCATTTCCACTACGTGGAACTGGTTCGACTCTGCTCATCTCCCGTTGTTGTGCTCCTCATTTCCTTTCCTCTACCTTCAGAAACTTATATTTGAGGGTGTACGACGTTTGTTTTCCACACTGGAACCAGAACTGGGCCCAGATGACGGCCTGGTGTTCACTCTGCTGCTACATTCACAAGCACCGCTGAGTAGAGAATCAGATGAATCACATGTGGACGAATGATTGAACAGACTGGAGGGATTCCACCTTTAGAAGAACTGGAAGCTTTGACAGAGTTCAGCTGGACCTGGTGTGGTCTGTTTGGACCTGGTGTGGTCTGTTTGGACCTGGTGTGGTCTGTTTAGACCTGGTGTGGTCTGTTTGGACCTGGTGTGGTCTGTTTAGACCTGGTGTGGTCTGTTTGGACCTGGTGTGGTCTGTTTAGACCTGGTGTGGTCTGTTTGGACCTGGTGTGGTCTGTTTGGACCTGGTGTGGTCTGTTTGGACCTGGTGTGGTCTGTTTGGACCTGGTGTGGTCTGTTTGGACCTGGTGTGGTCTGTTTAGACCTGGTGTGGTCTGTTTGGACCTGGTGTGGTCTGTTTGGACCTGGTGTGGTCTGTTTAGTCCGTTTCTGCCTCAACTCCATGTTGTCTTCGTTCTGACCAAAACAATGCAGTGTACGTGTGACGTCATTGCACATGAACAACGAAGGTGGAATCGGTAAACAGAATCACTAAGCAGGAAGGCAAACGATTCCAAGGAACTGAGCTACTGGGATCCGGTTCTCAAAAAGAACCAGTTCTCGATTCCCATCCCTAAACATAAGATAATGTTTCGGTCCTCTGGATGTTTTTCAAGCAGACGTCCAGAGGACCGAAACATTATCTTAAAGTTTCTTGCAAGTTGATTGGACAGTGTGTGGGATACCTTTTTTCTTCTTTATGTACAAATTACAAAAAAAAAATGTAAAAACTTCACAAAAGTCATAAAATTGTGTTCTGTCCTCCAATAAAACACTAAGGTTGAAATTTTGCATTTCAGAATATTTCTATGAATGAACTATTCAAGGGTTAAGATCAAACACCTGTTTATGACCTAATGTACACAGATCATGTCTCGTACGTCATTTCCTGTGTTCTAGTTGAGTAGCAGAAGTCTGTACAGACATTAAAAGTCTGAATCTGAAGGATCAGGAACAAGGGATTTATCTTCTGTGCTCAAGTCTGGAAAATGGTGACGAGTGAGATGGAAAAGGCAAAGTTCAATCTGTAAGATGACATAAAAATAACTTTAGTATTGTTTTATTTCAGGAAAGAACTCCCCATTCAAAGAAAAACAAGTGAGAGGATGAACAAAAGGCAATTAAAATACATAAACTAGTGTGTGTGTGTGCGTGTGTGTGTGTGTGTGTCAAATTCAGTCTTAACACTAATGCAAAAACTACAAGCAGCACTGACAAATAGGAACGAGAATGCCTTCAGTCAAAAAACGGGAAAAAAAGGTAATTCACTTTATAATAATAACCCGCGTACAGCCGTTTTTTACAGCAGATTAAAATAACATATCTCTAAAATGTCAGCTTTTCCAGAAATCAGCCATAAGTGGAAAATGATGGCCGTGCAAATTACACAGTCAATTTAAAGTGGTCGTACTGGTCCCTTAAGCCATGAAAGCTAATCAGCATTAAAACAGCTATGTAAACTTTTTAAATTAAAAAAAAAAAAAAAGCATGCCATTAGCTATAATATTTGCTGTACCGAACACACAATATCCAGTAAATTGGGATTGGATTGCTGTTTGTGTCTGTGATTATTTCCCATGGTTCATAGGTGCATGTGCTACGTATAGTTCTGTACCAAGGTTCTAATAGTTTTGGATTTTTCATTATAGTTTAGTTTTGACTTTTTTTCTCTAATTCAGTTAGTCTTAATTAGTTTATAGAGCAGGTTTGCTAGTTTTTATTAGTTTTCATTTTTTTTCTAAATGCTTAGTTTTAGTTTAGTTGTAGTTCAGTCGTCTCTTTTCTCTTCTTCTCTGTCGTCATATTCAAATAAATCCCAGACAGGACTCTGCTGCTTTCTCCCAACTGTAGTGGTTTTTATTCACACCTGCCTTGTTCAGTCTGTTTAAAACAGACCAGAGTTCTTTTGCTCCCTTGGTTCGGACCTTTTGGGCTGGTGTGAATAAAAACCACCGAACTCTGTTCGGGACCAAACAAGTGAACCTAGACCCAGCTGAAGGTGGTCTGGACCAGTGAACCCAGACCCAGCTGAAGGTGGTCTGGACCAGTGAACCCAGACCCAGCTGAAGGTGGTCTGGACCAATGAACCCAGACCCAGCTGAAGGTGGTCTGGACCAGTGAACCTAGACCCAGCTGAAGGTGGTCTGGACCAGTGAACCCAGACCCAGCTGAAGGTGGTCTGGGTGTGGTGCCATACGAGCCCTGGTGCGATTCATTTGAGTTGTGAAAGCAGCCTGGACCTGATCTGACACAGTTGGTGTTTTCCTCTAGTGTAAATGGTGCATTCTTTGTTCATATTCACTGTAGACAGGCAGAGGTCAAAGGTCAAAGCCAGTATCATTTTGGTTTCTGTTCTCGGTCATTGAGCTTCAGTGTGGGTATGGGTTGGGTTCAGTGCTTCTGCAAAACAGTAACATGTGGACATTTCATTTTCAGAACTCAGGTTAGATTTGTCTGTTTTGCTTGAAAAGAAAAATAATAAACGACTTCATCAGCCCCAGAAAACTGTACCTGAGTTTAGGAATTCTGTCCCTGGAAAACTGAACGCTGATATAGGACAGATCCACACAGGTCAGCAGTACGGAGCACTAATGCTTTAGGAGAACAGTCTGTGATATACCAGCAGAATTCACACGTCAGACCTGTTACGTCTGCGTGAATAAGAACGGTCACAACATGATGTGCACATGAGCGCTGTCCTCCATAGACGTCTGTCTGTGTCTGCGTCGTCGACAGATGAATTCTACAATATTGTAAACCTGACTTTGAATCAAACGCTCTTGCTGCTCAAACATTTGTGCAAACGTCTGCATCTGTAAAAACCATATCGCTATGACGATAACAAAAACAGTTAAATGTCCATGATTCTGTCCTTTGACTTTGGACTGAGCGCTTTAATGGACACTGCTCATTTCTGTCCAATGGATGAACCACCTCAGCACATGTGGTTTGGTTTACAGATTTATGTCCACTTACAAAAATGTACAATGTGAAAGAGAACTGCACCAAAAACACAAACAAAAAACCAAAAATTAAAAAAAACACATTTGGTCCGGCCCAAAGCAAGTGGACTATTGGACTTTCCTGGTGTGAATACAGCCTTAGTCTCCATGTTTCCAGGTAGAGTGGGGACCAGCAGACGACTGGAAACCACAAGTGAACACAAGTGACGGACCCTTAAATATCATATTGTGCCGCTAGCTAAAACTGCTAGAGCGAAAGAAATCGATTTCGTACCAATCCGACATTGACAAAGACGAAAACGAAGGGAATTTTATCCATAATTTTATCCGTTTTAGTTAGTTTTGTAAACACACAATACAGTTTCAGTTAGTTACAGTTTTTTCCTTTTAATTATAGTTTTTATTTATTTCAGTTAACAAAAATGTTTTTTCAATTCTAGTTTTTGTCATTTCATTAGTTTTCAGTATACGTTATAACTTATTATGTTATTGGCTCAGTTATTACATTTGCAAAGAATTTTTTTTTTTTTTTTTTACCAGGCAAATAACATAATAACCAGCCAATAAATTATAATGTTATTGGCCAAAAGTTATTACGTTATCAGTTCAGTACTTTTATTACATTAATGGCCAGATATTATGTTATTGGCCTATTACATTTTAAAAATGGCAAATTACATTATCAGCTTCTACACACCTGAAATGTCTGTATTAAATTCAGTCCAGTTTGAACTCTTTTCTTCCTGTTCCTCAGTGTTTAGTGTCTTTGGAGATCTGATCCAGAATGCACATGGACTAATGAGAAGTGGAGGAAGAAGACTGAGAAAATTGCACTGATTTTACTGAAGAAATTTCAGTTTTTTCAGGTTATTCACATCTTTCTTGTTTGGATAGTTTATAAAAGTAAGTATTTTCATAATTGTGTGTTGTTGTTGTTTTACACTTAAACAAAGACATAAATTGTCAGTTGTCATTATTTCTGGGTTCTTCTGTTCTTATTTTCCTGGTTGGGTCCACTGCAGATCAGATCAGGCTGAATGTGGAACCTGAAAGAACAGGAGTTTGACAGGCCTGCGTTTGACCCACCTGACCACCAGGTGTATATACTGTATATATGACACACACCCCTCCTGCAGTGTCCTAGATACAGCCTGCAGAATTAATCAGCTCAATGCATTCCCGTCACACACCATATAGCTGTTCCCATTTCAAAGAGGTGTGTGTGTGTGTGTGTGTGTGTGTGTGTGTATGTGTATATGTGTGTGTGTGTGTGTGTAATGTATATTGTCAAGTGTCTGGGGGCTATTTTTCAGTGTCTGCTTCATAATATTCAAACCTCACAGACACCTACCATGAAGCCTGATACCCAATGCTGCGGCGGCGGCTGCACTATACCGCACAATTACAATGACTCACCGTCACTCTGTCACATGTTAACCCATGTGTACACAGGTACGGACACAAACATATATATATATATATGAACTCGCACACGCTCAGTCATACGCTACTGTGACAGCCAGCCACCCGACATTGTACCGCATGAAACACACACACACACACACACACACACACACACACACACAGGTACAGTTACCTTTCATATTTCTATTTAGCAACACAGAAAAACTACACCCAGGAAAGAAAATCCTATAAAAACTACACACACTTCTGCACATGTACATATAGAACTGAATTCACTCAGGCAAAGCTATAATGCAAGCAGCTGAACGTAAAAGATAACACACACACACACACACACACACTCACATCATGTCGAGCTGATCAAACAAACAAACAATCGTAGTCAGAAAAAAAACAAGTCAGTAACTGACATGTTTATAATGAACATCTGAATATCTAAAGACAATACAAGAATTTAATGCATTCTGCAAAGTTATTCTACTGACTAACATATGCATTATTATTGAACCTCACCTGTGAATTTACAGCCTCTCCTCCTCCTCCTCCTCCTCCTTCTCCTCCTCCTCCCCCTCCTCCTCCTTCTCCTCCTCCTCCTCCTCCTCTCTGCTGTCTGTCACCTGACAAAAATATGTTGATTCTTGACATATGAACAGATTAAGGATACAATAATCATAGAGTTTGACGGTACAGTTATTGACTGAGCAAAAAAGGCTTTTACTTTCTATTATTATTATTATTATTATTATTATTATTATTGTAATTTATTCCCCAAAATATGGATAAAATCCCATCTAGAATCACATTTAGAATCTGAGATTTTATTGTATTTTCCCCACAAATTTTCTTTATGTGTTTTTTATGCATTTGCTCTTTCTTAGAAATACATGAAAATGATAAGTAAAAATAACTTTTAAAAGTGTTTCTGTTTGGCATTAAATAGTGTCTTTTATTACCTCCACCAAGGAGGTTGTGTTTTTGCTGGTGTTGGTTTGTCTGTCTGTCCCACAGGTGTTTGTGTCAGACTGCAGTGGAAGCTCAGCTTCCTCTAAAATGACTCCCATTAAATGCTCAAATCTGTTCAGTTGTTTTCATTTCATTGACTCCAAATGTGTTGGAACACGTTCATCTCTCAGACCAGTTGGTTCAGAATCAGTTTGATCCCAGATCAGTGGACTGGATGTTCACTTCTCCTCCATTCCCGTGTCTGTGTTTTCTCCTCCATCTCTGCTCAGTGCATTTGTCCGTAGACGCTCAGCGTCCATGCACTTCAATGGGACTGAGTGGAACTGCTGGAAACTGACTCTAAACTGGACGATCATTGGATAAATGACACCATGTTGTCCCGCCCCCGGACGCTCTTTGTCTCTGGGGGTGAATGGAGCTGTGGGCGGAGCTCGGCCGGGCCGGACGCTGAGCTTCCGCGTGCTGATTGGAGGATGGGTCCAAAGGCTGAATCCGGTTTGATTGACAGCTGTTTTCAGATCTGCTCCTTCACTGACACAGTTCAGTTTAATACCGTCACACATTCTGCTGTGAAATCACAGAAACCAAATGAACTGTTCATTTACTGACCTGAAAGAAAACCCAACCACTGGACTAACTGGTTTACATTTAACATGATTTCAACGTTTTCTTGTTTCAGTTCCAGAATTGAATCATTTCTTGTTCCAGTTTAATATGCTTTTATAGATAGTTAAATCAGACTGTTGGCTAGGTCAGAGTGAACTGGCTGTCTAGCTAGGTGCACACAATGGCAGACAGTGCTAATGGAACGGAGGGACGAATTTATGTTTAAATAACTTGACAATTTTTTTGATGTAAACCGACAATGAGCTTCACCTGTCTGAAAGATGAGCAGCCGCCACTGGTCTGTCTGTTTATGAGATAAGTCAAAAAGTTATGGACAGATTTGGATGAAAATTTCAGGAAATGTTGATACTGAAACAAGAAAAAAATTCTTACATTTTGGTGGTGACGGGGGGGGGCACTGATCTGCCTTGGGGGACGTCTGCGCTCTCAGAGTGCCTTTTTAGTTTAATATCTGTGTTGAGCCTCTACAGTTCTAGACCCTTGAACTAACTTACACTTTGACTCCTATAGAAGTGTCTTCTGTCCAGTTTTCTTTTCTTTGACATCCTTTACATCCTAATTACTGAGCGCACACACACACACACACACACACACACACACACACACACACACACGTTTAAATGTACATGTAAATGACTCCACTAATATTCAAATCCATCTTGCTGATGTGACCCAGGCAGAACAAATACAAACATGTTGAAAACTTCCATTAGTGGTCCAACTGCAGGTTCCTTTTACAAGTAGATGGAGTGACAGCGGGGATGGCCAATCACATGTACGATAGCAAAACCAAAGAGCCAATCAGAGAGTGATATCTATGTTAGAGGTGGGACTTCTAGCAGAGACTGACTGTTAACCCTTTGTGTGCCAGAATCATTGACTAAACACTATGGACAGCAGTTGAACTGATAGTGAGTACACCAGGGCTCTCAAACTCCTGTTCTTTCAGGTTCCACATTCA